>NC_069499.1:505656654-505859154 GCF_027579735.1 Bombina bombina
TTGACCACTCCCGGTCACATGCTGCTCATGCAGGACCGCCCCTGCTTAGAAAAAGGCACGCCAGCTTAATAAAAAACTGTGCAGCTCTCAAAATGAAAGTAACCTGTACGTTCTGTATCAGCCAACTGAGACCCTGTCTTCTGTTGTTAACATGTGTATAAAATTAAACAATCTTACCAGAATCTATGCCGTGGAACAGTGACACGGTCCTTCAAGTTTGACAGATTGTAGCAGCGCCTCTAACATTGACTTGAGCGAAGGCAAGCAGGCAGCAAAAATCGTCAAAGCTGATTGCTTAAGGAGCTGTTAATGAGTCTGGATGGCTTCACAGAAAGACTCTCCCTGCATCTCCAGACTCTAACTTTCATTGATGCTCTCACTGAGAGGCTGACAAGACTACTTACAACTCCAATCCCATACCGAAGGGTACTACCACCCCATAAGAGACTACTCCGAATCTTCCGACACTTCTCTGCCATTCTCCTGTGACAAAAGGCAAAGAATGACTGGGGAATGAGGGAAGTGGGGCAGGTATTTAATCCTTTGGCTGGGGTGTCTTTGCCTCCTCCTGGTGGCCAGGTTCTGTATTCCCACTAGTAATGAATGCAGCTGTGGACTCTCCTTTTATTTAGAAGGAAAGGGACATTAAACTGCTGAACATGTCTTACCATGTTGATTTTTTTTTTTATTTTGTGGATTTTATACACAGGACAATTAAATACAATAAAATTGTATAATCAACAAATGCACAATAAAAAGATAATGTAACAATACTTATTTTTAATTTCAAACGAACAATATTTTTATTTTTCTGACAAATTACAGTTAGTTATATTTTCCTTTCGCCTGTATCATGTGACAGCCATCATTCAATCACAAAATGTGAATATGTATATACTGTGAATTCTTATATGTGCCTCAGAAAGTGTGCATGTAAAAATATTGTGCACATGTTGATAATGGAAGTGAATTGGAAAGTTTTTTTATTTAAATTGCATGCTCTATCTGAACCATAAATGTTAAGTTTTGACTTTTGTGTCCCTTTAAAAGTTACATAACAAATAGCACAAATACCACATGAATAATACTGAGCAATGCAGCCACTAAAAAACCTGAAGCTTATGTTCTGTATCGCACATGCTAACCCAAATCACACAATACTGCTGACAAAAGGTCAGTAATGTCACAGATCTGTGAGTACACAGCTTCTATCACAGGGTGCAAAAATATCTAAGTTCCAAGCTGGTGGCTCCCAGTATAAAGATGTGGAACTTGTACAACCTGCTCCAGTAAGGGGTTAAAAAAAAAGAGAATGAGTTTGAGGAGATCTGCTGGCACATGAGGACAAACAACAACATAATTAGGAGTAGCCATACTATTCTGTTTATGCCCAGCAGTTTAACGCCCCTTTAAATGTTGGAGAAATGATTGGCACGCATATGTCCCACATGGCACCTTACCTTTCAGTACATAAGAAAAATCTAAAATTTGGATTCAACATTCAAAGTGCTCAAATGAAGTACACATTACAGAACAGCCTGAGATGATTGTGAAGCGATAACAGTTGTCGTCTCTACTTGACCTTGCTAATGGAATGTAGTGAATGTACAATTTATTTCATCTGGTTTCTATAAGTAGTAGTCCTTTTATGGAAAAATACTTTCCGTTTTGTTTACATTCTTCTTGCTTGCATTTTTCTCTAACATTTGCACCAAGATTTATTTCACTATTCCCCTCACCACCACCCCTGGAAAAATACCAAAAAGCTTTAAAGGAATAGGAAAGTCCATAATAAACTTGCATAAAAACACTTCTATTTTCAAAAGTACTTTGTTCTCTTGGTATCCGTTGTTGAAAAATAATATGTAAATATCCTACACTACTGGGTGCTAGCGGGTGATTAGTGGATTGGCTCAGCTAGCTCTCAGAAGTGCATTACTGCTCCTTTAGCAAATTATACCAAGAGAATGAGGCAAATTGGATAATAGAATTAAACTGTAAAAGTTGTTTAAAATGGTATGCTCTATCTGAATCACAAAAGAAAAATTTGGGTTGTGTGTCCCTTTAATAACCCTTTAACAATTTTAAACAACTTTCCAATGTATGTCTATTATTAATGTTACTGCATTTCCTTGGTATACTTTGTTGAAGAAGCAGCAGCAATGCACTACTGGTAGCTAGCTGAACACATTAGGAAGCCAACAACAAGATGCATATATGTGCAGCCACCAATCAGCAGCTAGGTTCCAGCTCCTGGGCTTTCTTAGGTGTGCTTTTTAACAAAATGAAACCAAGAGAATTAAAAGGGACAGTCAAGTCAAAAACAGAATTTATGTTTACCTGATAAATTACTTTCTCCAACGGTGTGTCCGGTCCACGGCGTCATCCTTACTTGTGGGATATTCTCTTCCCCAACAGGAAATGGCAAAGAGCCCAGCAAAGCTGGTCACATGATCCCTCCTAGGCTCCGCCTACCCCAGTCATTCGACCGACGTTAAGGAGGAATATTTGCATAGGAGAAACCATATGATACCGTGGTGACTGTAGTTAAAGAAAATAAATTATCAGACCTGATTAAAAAACCAGGGCGGGCCGTGGACCGGACACACCGTTGGAGAAAGTAATTTATCAGGTAAACATAAATTCTGTTTTCTCCAACATAGGTGTGTCCGGTCCACGGCGTCATCCTTACTTGTGGGAACCAATACCAAAGCTTTAGGACACGGATGAAGGGAGGGAACAAATCAGGTCACCTAAATGGAAGGCACCACGGCTTGCAAAACCTTTCTCCCAAAAAATAGCCTCAGAAGAAGCAAAAGTATCAAACTTGTAAAATTTGGTAAAAGTGTGCAGTGAAGACCAAGTCGCTGCCCTACATATCTGATCAACAGAAGCCTCGTTCTTGAAGGCCCATGTGGAAGCCACAGCCCTAGTGGAATGAGCTGTGATTCTTTCAGGAGGCTGCCGTCCGGCAGTCTCGTAAGCCAATCTGATGATGCTTTAAATCCAAAAAGAGAGAGAGGTAGAAGTTGCTTTTTGACCTCTCCTGTTACCAGAATAAACAACAAACAAGGAAGATGTTTGTCTAAAATCCTTTGTAGCATCTAAATAGAATTTTAGAGCGCGAACAACATCCAAATTGTGTAACAAACGTTCCTTCTTCGAAACTGGTTTCGGACACAAAGAAGGCACGACTATCTCCTGGTTAATGTTTTTGTTAGAAACAACTTTTGGAAGAAAACCAGGTTTAGTACGTAAAACCACCTTATCTGCATGGAACACCAGATAAGGAGGAGAACACTGCAGAGCAGATAATTCTGAAACTCTTCTAGCGGAAGAAATTGCAGCCAAAAACAAAACTTTCCAAGATAATAACTTAATATCAACGGAATGTAAGGGTTCAAACGGAACCCCCTGAAGAACTGAAAGAACTAAGTTGAGACTCCAAGGAGGAGTCAAAGGTTTGTAAACAGGCTTGATTCTAACCAGAGCCTGAACAAAGGCTTGAACATCTGGCACAGCTGCCAGCTCTTTGTGAAGTAACACAGACAAGGCAGAAATCTGTCCCTTCAAGGAACTTGCAGATAATCCTTTCTCCAATCCTTCTTGAAGAAAGGATAGAATCCTAGGAATCTTTACCTTGTCCCAAGGGAATCCTTTAGATTCACACCAACAGATATATTTTTTCCATATTTTGTGGTAAATTTTTCTAGTTACAGGCTTTCTGGCCTGAACAAGAGTATCAATAACAGAATCTGAGAACCCTCGCTTTGATAAGATCAAGCGTTCAATCTCCAAGCAGTCAGCTGGAGTAGGACCAGATTCGGATGTTCGAACGGACCTTGAACAAGAAGGTCTCGTCTCAAAGGTAGCTTCCATGGTGGAGCCGATGACATATTCACCAGATCTGCCTACCAAGTCCTGCGTGGCCACGCAGGAGCTATCAAGATCACCTACGCCCTCTCCTGATTGATCCTGGCTACCAGCCTGGGGATGAGAGGAAAAGGCGGGAATACATAAGCTAGGTTGAAGGTCCAAGGTGCTACTAGTGCATCTACTAGAGTCGCCTTAGGATCCCTGGATCTGGACCCGTAGCAAGGAACCTTGAAGTTCTGACGAGAGGCCATCAGATCCATGTCTGGAATGCCCCACAGTTGAGTGATTTGGGCAAAGATTTCCGGATGGAGTTCCCACACCCCCGGATGCAATGTCTGACGACTCAGAAAATCCGCTTCCCAAGTTTCCACTCCTGGGATGTGGATTGTAGACAGGTGGCAGGAGCGAGTCTCCGCCCATTGAATGATTTTGGTCACTTCTTCCATCGCCAGGGAACTCCTTGTTCCCCCCTGATGGTTGATGTACGCAACAGTCGTCATGTTGTCTGATTGAAACCGTATGAACTTGGCCCTCGCTAGCTGAGGCCAAGCCTTGAGAGCATTGAATATCGCTCTCAGTTCCAGAATATTTATCGGTAGAAGAGATTCTTCCCGAGACCAAAGACCCTGAGCTTTCAGGGATCCCCAGACCGCGCCCCAGCCCATCAGACTGGCGTCGGTCGTGACAATGACCCACTCTGGTTTGCGGGAGGTCACCCCTTGTGACAGGTTGTCCAGGGACAGCCACCAACGGAGTGAGTCTCTGGTCCTCTGATTTACTTGTATCTTCGGAGACAAGTCTGTATAGTCCTCATTCCACTGACTGAGCATACACAATTGAAATGGTCTTAGATGAATGCGCGCAAAAGGAACTATGTCCATTGCCGCTACCATCAAACCTATCACTTCCATGCACTGCGCTATGGAAGGAAGAGGAACGGAAGGAAGTATCCGACAAGAGTTTAGAAGTTTTGTTTTTCTGGTCTCTGTCAGAAAAATCCTCATTTCTAAGGAGTCTATTATTGTTCCCAAGAAGGGAACTCTTGTCAACGGAGATAGAGAACTCTTTTCCACGTTCACTTTCCATCCGTGAGATCTGAGAAAGGCCAGGACTATGTCCGTGTGAGCCTTTGCTTGAGGAAGGGACGACGCTTGAATCAGAATGTCGTCCAAGTAAGGTACTACAGCAATGCCCCTTGGTCTTAGCACCGCCAGAAGGGACCCTAGTACCTTTGTGAAAATCCTTGGAACAGTGGCTAATCCGAAAGGAAGCGCCACGAACTGGTAATGCTTGTCCAGGAATGCGAACCTTAGGAACCGATGATGTTCCTTGTGGACAGGAATATGTAGATACGCATCCTTTAAATCCACCGTGGTCAAGAATTGACCTTCCTGGATGGAAGGATTGTTCGAATGGTTTCCATTTTGGACGATGGAACCTTGAGAAACTTGTTTAGGATCTTGAGATCTAAGATTGGTCTGAACGTTCCCTCTTTTTTGGGAACTACGAACAGATTGGAGTAGAACCCCATCCCTCGTTCTTTTAATGGAACAGGATGAATCACTTCCAGAAGATAACCTTGGAAGACTATTTCTAGCGCCCAAGGATCCAGAACATCTCTTGCCCAAGCCTGAGTGAAGAGAGAGAGTCTGCCCCCCACCAAATCCGGTCCCGGATCGGGGGCCCGCATCTCATACTGTCTTGGGAGCAGTGGCAGGTTTCTTGGCCTGCTTTCCTTTGTTCCAGCCTTGCCTTGGTCTCCAGGCTGGATTGGCTTGAGAAGTATTACCCTCCTGCTTAGAGGACGTAGCACTTGGGGCTGGTCCGTTTCTGCGAAAGGGACGAAAATTAGGTTTATTTTTGGCCTTGAAAGACCTATTCTGAGGAAGGGCGTGGCCCTTGCCCCCAGTGATATCAGAGATAAACTCTTTCAAGTCAGGGCCAAACAGTGTTTTCCCCTTGAAAGGAATGTCAAACAATTTGTTCTTGGAAGACGCATCAGCTGACCAAGATTTTAACCAAAGCGCTCTGCGCGCCACAATAGCAAACCCAGAATTTTTCGCCGCTAACCTAGCCAATTGCAAGGTGGCGTCTAGGGTGAAAGAATTAGCCAATTTAAGAGCACGAATTCTGTCCATAATCTCCTCATAAGAAGAAGAATTACTAATAATCGCCTTTTCTAGCTCATCGCACCAGAAACACGCGGCTGTAGTGACAGGGACAATGCATGCAATTGGTTGTAGAAGGTAACCTTGCTGAACAAACTCTTTTTTAGCAAACCTTCTAATTTTTTATCCATAGGATCTTGGAAAGCACAACTATCTTCTATGGGTATAGTGGTGCGCTTGTTTAGAGTAGAAACCGCCCCCTCGACCTTGGGGACTGTCTGCCATAAGTCCTTTCTGGGGTCGACTATAGGAAACAATTTTTTAAATATGGGGGGAGGTACGAAAGGTACACCGGGCCTGTCCCATTCTTTATTAACAATGTACGCCACCCGCTTGAGTATAGGAAAAGCTTCGGGGGGCCCCGGGGCCTCTAGGAACTTGTCCATTTTACATAGTGTTTCTGGAATGACCAGATAATCACAATCATCCAAATTGGATAACACCTCCTTAAGCAGAGCGCGGAGATGTTCCAACTTAAATTTAAAAGTAATCACATCAGGTTCAGCTTGTTGAGAAATTTTTCCTGAATCTGAAATTCCTCCCTCAGACAAAACCTCCCTGGCCCCCTCAGACTGGTGTAGGGGCCCTTCAGAAACAATATCATCAGCGTCCTCATGCTCTTCAGTATTTTCTAAAACAGAGCAGTCGCGCTTTCGCTGATAAGTGGGCATATTGGCTAAAATGTTTTTGATAGAATTATCCATTACAGCCGTTAATTGTTGCATAGTAAGGAGTATTGGCGCGCTAGATGTACTAGGGGCCTCCTGTATGGGCAAAACTGGTGTAGACGAAGGAGGGGATGATGCAGTACCATGCTTACTCCCCTCACTTGAGGAATCATCTTGGGCATCATTTTTACTAAATTTTTTATGACATAAATCACATCTATTTAAATGAGAAGGAACCTTGGCTTCCCCACAGTCAGAACACAATCTATCTGGTAGTTCAGACATGTTAAACAGGCATAAACTTGATAACAAAGCACAAAAAACGTTTTAAAATAAAACCGTTACTGTCACTTTAAATTTTAAACTGAACTCACTTTATTACTGCAATTGCGAAAAAGTATGAAGGAATTGTTCAAAATTCACCAAAATTTCACCACAGTGTCTTAAAGCCTTAAAAGTATTGCACACCAAATTTGGAAGCTTTAACCCTTAAAATAACGGAACCGGAGCCGTTTTTATATTTAACCCCTTTACAGTCCCTGGAATCTGCTTTGCTGAGACCCAACCAAGCCCAAAGGGGAATACGATACCAAATAATGCCTTCAGAAAGACTTTTCTATGTATCAGAGCTCCACACACATGCAGCTGCATGTCATGCTGTTCTCAAAAACAAGTGCGCCATACCGGCGCGAAAATGAGGCTCTGACTATGATTAGGGAAAGCCCCAATAGAATAAAGTGTCTAAAACAGTGCCTGCCGATATTATTTTACAAAAAATACCCAGATTAAATGATTCCTCAAGGCTAAATATGTGTAAATATGATCGATTTAGCCCAGAAAATGTCTACAGTCTTAATAAGCCCTTGTGAAGCCCTTATTTACTGTGTGAATAAAAATGGCTTACCGGATCCCATAGGGAAAATGACAGCTTCCAGCATTACATCGTCTTGTTAGAATGTGTCATACCTCAAGCAGCAAAAGACTGCTCACTGTTCCCCCAACTGAAGTTAATTCCTCTCAACAGTCCTGTGTGGAACAGCCATGGATTTTAGTAACGGTTGCTAAAATCATTTTCCTCATACAAACAGAAATCTTCATCTCTTTTCTGTTTCAGAGTAAATAGTACATACCAGCACTATTTTAAAATAACAAACTCTTGATTGAATAATAAAAACTACAGTTAAACACTAAAAAACTCTAAGCCATCTCCGTGGAGATGTTGCCTGTACAACGGCAAAGAGAATGACTGGGGTAGGCGGAGCCTAGGAGGGATCATGTGACCAGCTTTGCTGGGCTCTTTGCCATTTCCTGTTGGGGAAGAGAATATCCCACAAGTAAGGATGACGCCGTGGACCGGACACACCTATGTTGGAGAAATTAAACTTTCATAATTTAGATAGGGCATGCAATTTTAAACAACTTTCAAATTCACTTTTATCATCAAGTGTGCTTTGTTCTGTTGGTATTCTTAGTTGAAAGTCTAGGTAGGCTCATGTGCTAATTTTAAGCCCTTGAAGACTGCCTCTTATCTCAATGCATTTGACAGTTTTTCACAGCTAGGGGGCATTAGTTCATGTGTGCCATATAGATAACATTGTTCTCAAGCCTGTGGAGTTACTTATGAGAGGGCACTGATTGCTAAAATGCAAGTCTGTCAAATGAACTGAAATAAGGGGGCAGTCTGCAGAGGCTTAGATACAAGCTAATCACAGAGGTAAAAAGTATATTAATATAACCATGTTGGTTATGCAAAACTGGGGAACGGATAATTAAGGGGTTGTCTATTTTTTTTTTTAAACAATACAAATTCTGGAATAGACTATACCTTTAAGCAAATTAAATAATATCTGAATTATGAAGGAAAAAGTGTGGGTTGCATGCACCTTTAAACGGTCAATACAGCTTATTTATTTTTATTTTATTTATTTGCATATTTAAGAAGGTAGTTCATAAAGCATTACCGTTTTGTAACTTTTCTTCTGCCTCTTTTGTGACTACAAAATCAGTGCATAAGAAAGAAAGAAAAAAGTCTCTGCAATTCTGTGAAACTAGATTTTTACAGAGCTGTATTCAGCATACACTTTCTTTTTTAAATAAATAGCTGTTCCTGTCTTAAAACATTTAATTCAGGCTAGTAGAGGAGTTCCTGTCCCCAAGAGAACTGAGAAGTTGTCCTCCTCATCCAACCAACACTTAAAGTGAAAGATAATCCTAGTGTTTCACAAACGCTAGTATTGACTATTGAAACAAATAAAGGGGACTTTCATTCATGTATAAGATACTTCATGTAGAAATCTTCTTTATTTGTCTCAACCGGTCGGCGATTTGAGCTACTAACATAGCCCACAGCTAAAAAAAATTTTGCTAAGCGGTGACGTTTTCACCTCTTAGCCAATAGCAGTGCGGTAAATCCGGCTTGGCGCCCATAGGAGCCGGATTTACCGCACTGCTATTGGCTAAGAGGTAAAAAGTCACCTCTTAGGAAAAACATTCTTTTGCCATGGCATTTGTTAGCAGCTCAAATCGCCGATTGGGTGAAACAAATAAAGGAGCTTTCTACATGAAGTATTTTATATTCCATGAATGAAAGTCCCCTTTATTTGTTTCAATAGTCAATCCTAGCGTTTGTGAAATGCTAGGATTTACTTTCACTTTAATAATTCCCTGATTGATGAGTTGGCTAATGCCAGGCTATAATAGTTTGCACTTCTAGGCCACTATAAATGAAGATTCTATGAATATTTTGTTAACATACAAACTGATGCAGCCATTGTTAGAACAGGTACAGAAGGATGTTTGGGAAAGACTGATTTCTACAACATATATATTTGTAAAATTGGTCTAATTAATGCATACCATTAGAATAATAAAAAAGTATAGCATATATGTAAACAAGCAGGACTGCAACCTTATTTTAACTTTAAAAGTGGTTTTACAGCCTGGAAAACTTAGAGCAACTTTTACCTCAATTTTTCTTAATTCTGCAATAGTTAGCTAAAAAAATCTTGTGAATGGTCAAAATATGAAATACTTTCAGAAAACACTGGTGACCTTAAATTTTGGTTCGTCATTATTTAATTACTCCATTTATATGCAGCAGTCCCAAAATCAAATACCACCATATAATAACTGTAAAACAACTACTTTTTTCCATAGCCACACAGGAAATGACTGTCTCCCATTCAGAGCATGGCTTCAATTATTCTAATGAAATAAAGATGTACTAGTAATAAAACTGCTGGGACCTTATTCCTTAGAAGGCAAATTACAGATTCTTCCTCCATGGCTAATTAACACTCCTTTCCTGCAAAACCAATTATTTTAATCCATAACAGCATTTACCAACAGATACTTATTGCAAAGCTATGAAGTAAACTGTGAAATAAAAATACTTAAAGGGACAGTCAAGTCCAAAAACCCCTCTCATGTTTCAGATAGGGCATGTAATTTTAAACAACTTTCCAATTTACTTTTATCACAAATTTTGCTTTATTCTCTTGGTATTCTTAGTTGAAAGCTAAACATAGGAAGGCTCATATGATAATTTCTAAGCCCTTAAAGGCCGCCTCTTATAGCATGCTTTTTTATTTGCCTTTCACAACAGGGGAGAGCTTGTTCATGTAAACCATAATGATAACACTGTGATCACGCCTGTGGATTGTGGCAGACACTGCACTAATTGGATAAAATGAAAGTCAATAGACAATAAATAAAATGTCATGTGATCAGGGGGCTGTCAGCAGATGCTTAGATACAAGTTAATCACAGAGGTAAAGCTGGATTTTATTTATTTTTTTAATTTTTTTATTAAATAAAAAATGTACTTTTTTTTCCAGATCCCCAATACTTATACCATTGGAAAGGTTAGGCGATTACCTTTCCAACGGTGGGTCTTGGGATTCTGTAGCTGAGATACAGGCATCTAAGCAGCATGCCCAATTTCACTATACTGTCTATTGTGAATTTTAAATAAAGTTGCGTGGTGACGTCATTGCGCGTGATGTCACAGGGCAAAACCTGAAGCCCTGGCGATGCTTGTCACTATGCAGGCCCGATTGCCAGGGTAGGAGTGAGTGGGAGCCCCCAGATCTCCCTCAAGGTGGGAGAGTGCTAGCGACGGCTCTGAGCCGTCGTTAGCACCTGACTGAGACAATTTGCGACGGCTCAGAGATGTCGTTAGCACTCAAGGGGTTAATAGAACAGTGTTGGTTATGCAAAACTGGGGAATGGGTAATAAAGGGATTATCTATGTTTTAAAACAACAAAAATGCTGGTGTTGACTGCCCCTTTAAAACAAAATGAATTCTAAAGTTATGTTATACAAACTATTAACAGAATATTTCCATCACTGTTCAGAGTAAAAATAACAATGTTCTACTAAATTCAGAATTTATTTTCAAACTGAGTACAAGCGGGATGTAAGCACAAATGATGTTCTTGTAACTTTGAGCACGTCAGCATAAAATCTGCTTGCCTACGACCAGCCTAAAGACTGCCTCCCTCCTCAATGAACTAGACTACCTCCCACCCTATGAAGGGCAACCTTCTCCCAGGGTTTTGAGACAGCCACGTAACCATGATTACTGGCCCCTCATTAGCTTGAGCAAGCACCTAGCGCCTGATTGACTGTGCAGTGGTGCCAAACAGTTACTGTAACCTTTAATTTTATATCAGCATTTGAAATAGCTAATTTTGCCTGTGGTATCCCTACCAAAAGTTTCTATATAAGTTTCAACATTTACAAGACATGAATGCATTTGTTACTCTTACCCTAACTTAATCACTAAGTTTTTTTCTTATTTCTATAATTATAATTTCCTACTGTTGCAATCCCTGACTCCTCCCACATACTATTTCCTACTTTCTTCTTTGACATACAGAGCACTCCCACCAGTGGCGGCTCGTGGGTTATTAAAAACATAATTTATGCTTACCTGATAAATTTATTTCTCTTGTGGTGTATCCAGTCCACGGATCATCCATTACTTGTGGGATATTCTCCTTCCCAACAGGAAGTTGCAAGAGGATCACCCACAGAAGAGCTGCTATATAGCTCCTCCCCTAACTGCCATATCCAGTCATTCGACCGAAACTAGCCGAGAAAGGAGAAACCATAGGGTGCAGTGGTGACTGTAGTTTAAAATTTAGACCTGCCTTAAAAGAAATAAATTTATCAGGTAAGCATAAATTATGTTTTCTCTTGTTAGGTGTATCCAGTCCACGGATCATCCATTACTTGTGGGATACCAATACCAAAGCTAAAGTACACAGATGAAGGGAGGGACAAGGCAGGTACTTAAACAGAAGGGACCACTGCCTGTAGAACCTTTCTCCCAAAAATAGCCTCCGAAGAAGCAAAAGTATCAAATTTGTAAAATTTTGAAAAGGTATGAAGCGAAGACCAAGTCGCCGCTTTGCAAATCTGTTCAACAGAAGCCTCATTTTTAAAGGCCCAGGTGGAAGCCACAGCTCTAGTAGAATGAGCTGTAATCCTTTCAGGGGGCTGCTATCCAGCAGTCTCATAGGCTAAGCGTATTACGATCCGAAACCAAAAAGAAAGAGGTTGCCGAAGCCTTTTGACCTCTCCTCTGTCCAGAGTAAACAACAAACAGGGAAGATGTTTGACGAAAATCTTTAGTCGCTTGTAAGTAAAACTTTAAAGCACGGACTACGTCCAAATTATGTAAAAGACGTTCCTTCTTTGAAGAAGGATTAGGACACAATGATGGAACAACAATCTCTTGATTGATATTCTTGTTGGAAAATACCTCAGGTAAAAACCCAGGTTTTGTACGCAGAACTACTTTATCTGTATGGAAAATCAGATAAGGAGAATCACATTGTAAAGCTGATAACTCAGAGACTCTACGAGCCGAGGAAATAGCCATCAAAAACAGAACTTTCCAAGATAAAAGTTTGATATCAATGGAATGAAGGGGTTCAAACGGAACTCCTTGAAGAACCTTAAGAACCAAGTTTAAGCTCCATGGAGGAGCAACAGGTTTAAAAACACATGCTTAATTCTAACCAAAGCCTGACAAAATGCCTGGACGTCTGGAACCTCTGCCAGACGCTTGTGCAAAAGGATAGACAGAGCAGAAATCTGTCCCTTTAAAGAACTAGCTGACAATCCTTTATCCAAACCCTCTTGGAGAAAGGACAATATCCTAGGAATCCTAACCTTACTCCATGAGTAATTCTTGGATTCACACCAATGAAGATATTTGCGCCATATCTTATGGTAGATTTTCCTAGTTACAGGCTTTCGTGCCTGTATTAAGGTATCAATGACTGACTCGGAGAAGCCACGCCTTGATAAAATCAAGCTTTCAATCTCCAGGCAGTCAGTCTGAGAGAAATTAGATTTGGATGATTGAAAGGACCTTGTAGTAGAAGGTCTTGTCTCAGAGGCAGAGGCCAAGGTGGAAAGGATGACATGTCCACCAGGTCTGCATACCAGGTCCTGCGTGGCCACGCAGGCGCGATCAAGATCACTGATGCTCTCTCCTGTTTGATTATGGCAATCAGTCAAGGGAGCAGAGGAAACGGTGGAAACACATAAGCCAGGTTAAAGAACCACAGTGCTGCTAGAGCATCTATCAGCGTCGCTTCTGGGTCCCTGGACCTGGATCCGTAACAAGGAAGCTTGGCGTTCTGGCGAGACGCCATGAGATCCAATTCTGGTGTGCCCCAACGATGAACCAATTGAGCAAACACCTCCGGATGGAGTTCCCACTCCCCCGGATGAAAAGTCTGACGACTTAGAAAATCCGCCTCCCAGTTCCCTACACCTGGGATATGGATCGCTGATAGATGGCAAGAGTGAGTCTCTGCCCAGCGAATTATCTTGGAGACTTCTAACATCGCTAGGGAGCTCCTGGTCCCCCCTTGATGGTTGATGTAAGCCACAGTCGAGATGTTGTCCGACTGAAATCTGATGAACCTCAGGGTTGCTAACTGAGGCCAAGCTAGAAGAGCATAGAATATTGCTCTTAACTCCAGAATATTTATTGGGAGGAGTTTCTCCTCCTGAGTCCACGATCCATGAGCCTTCAAGGAATTCCAGACTGCACCCCAACCTAGAAGGCTGGCATCTGTTGTTACAATTGTCCAATCTGGCCTGCGAAAGGTCATACCTTTGGACAGATGGACCCGAGATAGCCACCAGAGAAGAGAATCTCTGGTCTCTTGATCCAGATTTAGCAGAGGGGACAAATCTGTGTAATCCCCATTCCACTGACTGAGCATGCATAATTGCAGCGGTCTGAGATGTAGGCGCGCAAATGGCACTATGTCCATCGCTGCTACCATTAAGCCGATCACTTCCATGCACTGAGCCACCAAAGGGCGCGGAATGTAGTGAAGAACACGTCAGGAATTTAGAAGCTTTGATAACCTGGACTCTGTCAGGTAAATTTTCATTTCTACAGAATCTATCAGAGTTCCTAGGAAGCAAACCCTTGTGAGGGGTGATAGAGAACTCTTTCCCTCGTTCACTTTCCACCCATGCAACCTCAGAAATGCCAACACTATGTCCGTATGAGATTTGGCAATTTGGAAGTTTGACGCCTGTATCAGGATGTCGTCTAGATAAGGGGCCACTGCTATGCCCCGTGGTCTTAGGACCGCCAGAAGAGACCCCAGAACCTTTGTAAAAATTATTGGGGCTGTAGCTAACCCGAAGGGAAGAGCCACAAACTGGTAATGCCTGTCTAGAAAGGCAAACCTTAGGAACCGATGATGATCTTTGTGAATCCGTATGTGAAGGTAAGCATCCTTCAAATCCACTGTGGTCATGTACTGACCCTCCTGGATCATAGGTAGGATTGTCTGAATAGTTTCCATTTTGAACGATGGAACTCTGAGGAATTTGTTTAAGATCTTTAGATACAAAATTGGTCTGAAGGTTCCCTCTTTTTTGGGAACCACAAACAGATTTGAATAAAATCCCTGTCCTTGTTCCATCTGTGGAACTGGATGGATCACTCCCATTATTAGGAGGTCTTGCACACAGCGTAAGAATGCCTCTTTCTTTATCTGGTTTACAGATAATCTCGAAAGGTGAAATCTCCCTTGTGGGGGGGAAGCTTTGAAGTCCAGAAGATATCCCTGAGATATGATCTCCAACGCCCAGCGATCCTGAACATCTCTTGCCCACGCCTGGGCGAAGAGAGAAAGTCTGCCCCCTACTAGATCTGTTGCCGGATAGGGGGCCGTTCCTTCATGCTGTCTAAGAGGCAGCAGCAGGCTTTCTGGCCTGCTTGCCTTTGCTGCAGGCCTGGTTAGATTTCCAGGCCGGCTTGGATTGCGCAAAAACAGAATTTATGCTTACCTGATAAATTACTTTCTCCAACGGTGTGTCCGGTCCACGGCGTCATCCATAACTTGTGGGAATATTCTCCTCCCCAACAGGAAATGGCAAAGAGCACAGCAAAAGCTGTCCATATAGTCCCTCCCAGGCTCCGCCCCCCCAGTCATTTGACCGACGGACAGGAGAAAAAAAGGAGAAACTACAGGTGGTGACTGTAGTGTATAAAGAAAAAAATTTATCAAACCTGATTAAAAAACCAGGGCGGGCCGTGGACCGGACACACCGTTGGAGAAAGTAATTTATCAGGTAAGCATAAATTCTGTTTTCTCCAACATTGGTGTGTCCGGTCCACGGCGTCATCCATAACTTGTGGGAACCAATACCAAAGCTTTAGGACACGGATGAAGGGAGGGAGCAAATCAGGTTACCTAAACAGAAGGCACCACGGCTTGCAAAACCTTTCTCCCAAAAATAGTCTCCGAAGAAGCAAAAGTATCAAATTTGTAGAATTTGGCAAAAGTGTGCAGAGAAGACCAAGTCGCTGCCTTACATATCTGATCAACAGAAGCCTCGTTCTTGAAGGCCCATGTGGAAGCCACGGCCCTAGTAGAGTGAGCTGTGATTCGTTCAGGAGGCTGCCGTCCGGCAGTCTCGTAAGCCAATCGGATGATGCTTTTCAGCCAAAAGGAAAGAGAGGTAGCAGTAGCTCTTTGACCTCTCCTCTTACCAGAATAAACTACAAGAAGGAACATCTAGAAGGAACATCTATTTCCTGGTTAATATTCTTGTTGGAAACAACTTTTGGAAGGAAACCAGGTTTAGTATGCAAAACAACCTTATCTGAATGGAACACCAGATAGGGTGGATTACACTGCAAAGCAGATAATTCAGAAACTCTTCTAGCAGAAGAAATAGCAACCAAAAACAGAACTTTCCAAGATAACAACTTGATATCTATGGAATGTAAGGGTTCAAACGGAACCCCTTGAAGAACTGAAAGAACTAAATTTAGACTCCAGGTGAGAGTCAAAGGTCTGTAAACAGGCTTGATCCTGACCAAAGCCTGTACAAAGGCTTGAACATCTGGCACAGCTGCCAGTTGTTTGTGTAACAAGACAGATAGAGCAGAAATCTGTCCTTTTAGAGAACTCGCTGACAATCCCTTATCCAAACCTTCTTGAAGAAAGGAAAGGATCCTGGGAATTTTAATCTTACTCCATGAGAATCCCTTGGATTCACACCAACAGATATATCTTTTCCATATTTTATGGTAAATCTTTCTAGTCACAGGTTTTCTGGCTTGTACCAGAGTATCTATCACAGAATCCGAAAACCCACGCTTAGATAAAATCAAGCGTTCAATTTCCAAGCAGTCAGCTGGAGAGAAACTAGATTTGGATGTTCGAATGGACCTTGTACTAGAAGATCCTGTCTCAAAGGTAGCTTCCATGGTGGAGCCGATGACATATTCACCAGGTCTGCATACCAAGTCCTGCGTGGCCACGCAGGAGCTATCAAAATCACCGAGGCCTTCTCCTGTTTGATCCTGGCTACCAGCCTGGGAATGAGAGGGAACGGTGGAAACGCATAAGCTAGGTTGAAGGCCCAAGGCGCCACTAATGCATCCACTAGAGTCGCCTTGGGATCCCTGGATCTGGACCCGTAACAAGGAACCTTGAAGTTCTGATGAGACGCCATCAGATCCATGTCTGGAATGCCCCATAATTGGGTCAACTGGGCAAACACCTCCGGGTGAAGTTCCCACTCCCCCGGATGGAAAGTCTGACGACTCAGATAATCCGCCTCCCAGTTGTCTACTCCTGGGATGTGGATCGCAGATAGGTGGCAGGAGTGATCCTCCGTCCATTTTATGATTTTGGACACCTCTCTCATCGCCAGGGAACTCCTTGTTCCCCCCTGATGGTTGATGTAAGCAACAGTCGTCATGTTGTCTGACTGGAATCTTATGAATCTGGCCCTTGCTAGTTGAGGCCAAGCCCGGAGAGCATTGAATATCGCTCTCAGTTCCAGAATGTTTATCGGGAGAAGAGACTCTTCCTGAGACCATAGACCCTGAGCTTTCAGGGAATCCCAGACCGCGCCCCAGTTTAATAGACTGGCGTCGGTCGTGACGATGACCCACTCTGGTCTGCGGAAGCTCATTCCCTGGGACAGGTGATCCTGGGTCAGCCACCAACGGAGTGAGTCTCTGGTCTTCTGGTCCACTTGAATCACTGGAGACAAGTCTGTATAGTCCCCATTCCACTGCTTGAGCATGCCCATTTTGAACGATGGCACTCTGAGAAACTTGTTTAGAATTTTTAAATTTAAATGTCACATCAGGTTCTGCCTGCTGAGAAATTCTTCCTGAATCAGAAATTTCCCCATCTGACAAAACCTCCCTCATTGCCACTTCAGATTGGTGTGAGGGTATGACAGAAAAATTATCATCAGCGCCCTCCTGCTCTACAGTGTTTAAAACAGAGCAATCGCGCTTTCTCTGAAATGCTGGCATTTTGGATAAAATATTTGCTATGGAGTTATCCATTACTGCCGTCAATTGTTGCATAGTAACAAGCATTGGCGCGCTAGAAGTACTAGGGGTCTCCTGCGTGGGCAAAACTGGTGTAGACACAGAAGGAGATGATGTAGAACTATGTCTACTTCCTTCATCTGAGGAATCATCTTGGGCAACTTTACTATCTGTGACAGTACTGTCCTTACTTTGTTTGGACACTATGGCACAATTATCACACATATTAGAAGGGGGAGACACATTGGCTTCCATACATACAGAACATGATCTATCTGAAGGCACAGACATGTTAAACAGGCTTAAACTGGTTAATAAAGTACAAAAACCGTATTAAAACAAAACCGTTACTGTCTCTTTAAATGTTAAACAGGGCACACTTTATTACTGAATATGTGAAAAACTATGAAGGAATTATCCAATCTTAACCAAATTTTCACAGTGTCTTAAAGCATTCAAAGCATTGCACCCCAAATTTCAGGCTGTTAACCCTTAAAATGTGGAAACCGGAGCCGTTTACAATTTTAACCCCCTTACAGTCCCAGCCCCAGCCTTTGCTGCGACTTCACCAATCCCAGGGGAGTATACGATACCAAATGAAGCCTTCTAGAAGCCTTTTCAATGAATTCCAGACCCACACACATGCAGCTGCATGTCCTGATCTCAAAAGTAACTGCGCAGTAATGGCGCGAAAATGAGGCTCTGCCTACTACAGAGAAAGGCCCTTCCTGACTGGGAAGGTGTCTAAACAAGTGCCTGGCGTAAAAAACGTTCCCCAAAGTTATGAAATTCAACTTCAAACTGTATATAATACCTAAATAAAGCAATCGATTTAGCCCATAAAAATGTCTACCAGTTTATAGCCCATAATAAGCCCTTTATTCTGTTTGAGACTAAGAAAATGGCTTACCGATCCCCATGAGGGGAAAAATGACAGCCTTCCAGCATTACACAGTCTTGTTAGAAAAATGGCTAGTCATACCTTAAGCAGAAAAGTCTGCAAACTGTTCCCCCCAACTGAAGTTCTCTCAGCTCAACAGTCCTGTGTGGGAACAGCAAGCGATTTTAGTTACTGCTGCTAAAATCATACTCCTCTCATAAACAGAACTCTTCATCTCTTTCTGTTTCAGAGTAAATAGTACATACCAGCACTATTTTAAAATAACAAACTCTTGATAGAAGAATAAAAACTACAACTAAACACCACATACTCTTCACCATCTCCGTGGAGATGCTACTTGTTCAGAGCGGCAAAGAGAATGACGGGGGGGCGGAGCCTGGGAGGGACTATATGGACAGCTTTTGCTGTGCTCTTTGCCATTTCCTGTTGGGGAGGAGAATATTCCCACAAGTTATGGATGACGCCGTGGACCGGACACACCAATGTTGGAGAAAGTTCCCTCTTGTTTTGTAGCAGAGGAAGTTGATGCTGCACCTGCCTTGAAGTTTCGAAAGGCACGAAAATTAGACTGTTTGGCCCTTGATTTAGCCCTGTCCTGAGGAAGGGTATGACCCTTACCTCCAGTAATGTCAGCAATAATTTCCTTCAAACCAGGCCCGAATAGGGTCTGCCCCTTGAAGGGAATGTTAAGTAATTTAGACTTTGAAGTCACGTCAGCTGACCAAGATTTAAGCAATAGCGCCCTACGTGCCTGGATGGCGAATCTAGAATTCTTACCCGTTAGTTTAGTCAAATGAACAATGGCATCAGAAACAAAAGAATTAGCTAGCTTAAGTGTTCTAAGCTTGTCAAATATTTCAGTCAATGGAGTAGCTGTCTGAAAGGCCTCTTCCAGAGACTCAAACCAAAATGCTGCAGCAGCAGTGACAGGAGCAATGCATTCAAGGGGCTGCAGGATAAAACCTTGTTGAATAAACATTTTCTTAAGGTAACCTTCTAATTTTTTATCCATTTGATCTGAAAAAGCACAGTGATACGCTTTGCTAAAGTAGAAACTGCTCCCTCCACCTTAGGGACCGTCTGCCATAAGTCCCGTGTGGTGGCGTCTATTGGAAACATTTTTCAAAAAATAGGAGGGGGGGGGGGAAACGGCACACCGGGTCTGTCTCACTCCTTAGAAATAATTTCTGTAAACCTTTTAGGTATTGGAAAAACGTCAGTACACACCGGCACCGCGTAGTATTAATCCAGTCTACACAATTTCTCTGGCACTGCAATTGTGTCACAGTCATTCAGAGCAGCTAAAAGCTCTCCAAGCAACACCTGGAGGTTCTCAAGCTTAAATTTAAAAGTAGACATATCTGAATCAGGTTTCCCCGAGTCAGAGACGTCACCCACAGACTGAAGCTCTTCCTCAGCTTCTGCATATTGTGACGCAGTATCAGACATGGGCCCGCTGACAGGGTATTATCCATGATTGCCGCCATGTCCTGCAAAGTAATCGCTATGGGCGTCTTTGATGTACTTGGCGCCATTTTAGCGTGAGTCCCTTGAGCGGGAGTCAAAGGGTTCGACATGTGGGGAGAGTTAGTCGGCATAACTTCCCCCTCGTCAGAATCCTCTGGTGATAATTCTTTTAAAGATAACAGCTGATCTTTATTGTTGAAAGTGAAATCAATACATTTTGTACACATTCTCCTATGGGGTTCCACCATGGCTTTTAAACATAATGAACAAGGAGTTTCCTCTATGTCAGACATGTTTATACAGACTAGCAATGAGACTAGCAAGCTTGGAAAACACTTTAAATCAAGTTAACAAGCAATATAAAAAAACGTTACTGTGCCTTTAAGAGAAAAAAATTTGCCAAAATTTGAAATAACAGTGAAAAAAGGCAGTTAAACGAACTAAATTTTTTACAGTGTATGTAACAAGTTAGCAGAGCATTGCACCCACTTGCAAATGGATGATTAACCCCTTAATACAAAAAACAGATTAACAAAACGAAAAATATGTTTTTTAAACAGTCATAACAACTGCCACAGCTCCTACTTTTGAAGCCTTTTGAGCCCTTCAGAGATGTCCTATAGCATGCAGGGGACTGTTGAGGGAAGCTGAATGTCACAGTTTGTAATTTTAACTGCACCAACTGTAACTTTTATACTATAACAGTGGAAAGCCACAGGAAACTGTTTCTAGGCAAAAATAAAGCCAGCCATGTGGAAAAAACTAGGCCCCAATAAGTTTTATCACCAAAGCATATATAAAAACGATTAAACATGTCAGCAAACGTTTTATATTGCACATTAATCAGAGTATATACCTCTGATAGCAAGTCTGATACTAGTCGCTATTAAATCACTGTATTTAGGCTTTAACTTACATTAATCCGGTATCAGCAGCATTTTCTAGCAAATTCCATCCCTAGAAAAACTTAACTGCACATACCTTATTGCAGGATACCCTGCACGCCATTCTCCCTCTGAAGTTACCTCACTCCTCAGACATATGTGAGAATAGCAGTGGATCTTAGTTACTTCTGCTAAGATCATAGAAAAACGCAGGCAGATTCTTCTTCTAAATGCTGCCTGAGATAAAATAGTACACTCCAGTACCATTTAAAAACAAACTTTTGATTGAAGAAAAAACTAACTATATTTTACCACTTTCCTCTTACTACCTCCAGCTATGTTGAGAGCTTGCAAGAGAATGACTGGGTATGGCAGTTAGGGGAGGAGCTATATAGCAGCTCTGCTGTGGGTGATCCTCTTGCAACTTCCTGTTGGGAAATAGAGAATATCCCAAAAGTAATGGATGATCCGTGGACTGGATACACCTAACAAGAGAAATGGGGATTCACAATACATGAACTGGGGCTAAATACCACCTAGCAAGTATTTTATAATTGATTTCAACTATAGCAGTGGAGATAGAGCAATAAAGCAGAATTCATATTATCTGTATAGGTGGCTTTAAAGGGCAAAAACAGCTACTTCAAATAACAAAATAAAGGTTAAGGAGCCAACTCCAGTGAGTAATATGGATAATTGTTAACAGGTGTTTCCAATTATCTATTTTACTCACTGGAGATAGCTCCTTTACTTTAATTTTGAAAAGTTTACAATATACTGTTCCTTTAATCTTGAAAATGAAAACTGGAGGGACAGTTTAAAAACACTAACATTATAGAATGTCCCTCTGTAGCATATTGGGAGGGCTTGGGAATTTATCATTTGTTTTTCATAAAAGTAAAAGGCACAGAACATCAGCAGAGGCACAAAAGGTTGTTTCTTGTCCTCAGCAACAACAGTTCTCCTTAGTCTAAATTCTATGGTAATACCACTGATGTATTTGTATGGATCTGACAGCCCATGCAGTTGTAAATGTTTTGCAGATGTTTATATAAATAATCGCCAGGTACTCATTTAATTCATAAATGCTTGCATTTTTGCACATATATATTTATATTTACTGTATTTTTACACACACACTCACATATTTATATACTGTATATATATATATATATATATATATATATATATATATATATATATATATATATATATATATATATATATATATATATATATATTAACTGAAATGTGTTTATAGTGTGTAGATCAATTACACAGTATAAACTCATCCTGTCAGTAATGTGATATTGTGTCCTCTAGTATTTGTGTCGGATATAATAAAATATTATTCAGCCATCATGACATTTACATCTCTAGCTCTATCGGGCATAGGTTACTATTTAACTGGGGATGTCCACAAACATGTCAATAGCAGCTATGCTATAATAAATTCTATCTTAGTTCAGTACATCTTTAAACCATTCATATCAGCTGGTATCTCGGACAGTTAAAAATATTTTTTTTATGCACTGTAGTACTAATTGCCCCAGGATTCTCTCCACATTGTAAAATTTATTTTTAATGAATAACCAAATAAAGCTGCTTCTTCAGCCCTATTTAAAAGGTTGACTATCACACTGAATGCCACTAAGCGTTAGTGGGTTAAACTGTAACATTTAACAACTTCAAAGCTAAATATCAGTATTAAACCTTTGTCAAACAGTGGTAACACATTAAAGGGACAGTCTAGTCCAAAATAAAGTTTCATGATTCAGACAGGGCATGTAATTTTAAACAATTTTCCAATTACTTTTATCACCAATTTTGCTTTGTTCTCATGGTATTCTTATTTGAAAGCTTAACCTAAGAGGTTCATATGCTAATTTCTTAGACCTTGAAGGCCACCTCTTTTCAGAATGCATTTTAACAGTTTTTCACCACTAGAGAGTGTTAGTTCATGTTTTTCATATAGATAACACTGTGCTCATTCACGTGAAGTTATCTGTGAGCCAGCACTGATTGGCTAAACTGCAAGTCTGTCAAAAGAACTGAAATAAGGGGGCAGTTTGCAGAGGCTTAGATACAAGATAATCACAGAGGTAAAAAGTATATAAATATAACTGTTTTGGTTATGCAAAACTGGGGAATGGGTAATAAAAGGGATAATCTATCTTTTAAAACAATAAAAATTCTGGTGTAGACTGTCCCTTTAAGTATTAAGCCCTGTAAATCAATGGAGACTAAAGAGGAATATGTTAAACATAAAACATCTATTTTATTTGTACAATCATTTAAAACTCACTCACAGTTTAGCTTGGTTGCTGATCCCATTTTGCTCACCAGACGACACCTCTGTGAGGGACCATGACGACGTGGTGACCACTGACCAGCCTAGTGCTAACCCTCGCTGCCGCAGACTGCAGTGACTGCTTGCCTCCCGAGTCCCTCAGCTTGCTAAGCCCGCTGCTTCCCTCTCTCACTCTTCCCGTGCGGCTGCATGCATAGGATGCTGATAGTGGGACTGGGAGGGACTCACTGGGAGGATTCGAAAGTGGGTCAAGGTGGGGAGTGGCACCGCGTTCACAGGTCACAGACTGTCAGTGTCAGGTCACACATGAGGCCCCTGTTCCTCCCACCCCAGCCAGTGCCCAGATCAATAGTTTAATAGCAGCCAGCTACAGCTCTGGTGCCATCACCCGACAGTGTCCCCCAGCCCTCTACCGCACAAACTTGTCTGCCGCTGGCCACGCCTCCCTAGACAAGAGAGGCACCACCGATTGGCTGTTTTGTTAAGCTCCATCTGGAGAGCCGCCTCTAATGGCACATGAAAAACTGTGCGATTAACAAGGTATAGGGGTGGGTTCCAGCTTGAAGCCTATACTTATATCTATTGCACGTGCGGTGTGATAGATAGAAGTAAAAATGTCAAAAAAATATATATTTTTTTTTTAACAAAACAGGACTGGAACTTTTTTTGGCTGTATAAATATAAATTTTAGGAGGTCAATTGGAAAAAACAGAATTTATGTTTACCTGATAAATTACTTTCTCCAACGGTGTGTCCGGTCCACGGCGTCATCCTTACTTGTGGGATATTCTCCTCCCCAACAGGAAATGGCAAAGAGCCCAGCAAAGCTGGTCACATGATCCCTCCTAGGCTCCGCCTTCCCCAGTCATTCGACCGACGTAAAGGAGGAATATTTGCATAGGAGAAATCATATGATACCGTGGTGACTGTAGTTAAAGAAAATAAATCATCAGACCTGATTAAAAAACCAGGGCGGGCCGTGGACCGGACACACCGTTGGAGAAAGTAATTTATCAGGTAAACATAAATTCTGTTTTCTCCAACATAGGTGTGTCCGGTCCATGGCGTCATCCTTACTTGTGGGAACCAATACCAAAGCTTTAGGACACGGATGATGGGAGGGGGCAAATCAGGTCACCTAGATGGAAGGCACCACGGTTTGCAAAACCTTACTCCCAAAAATAGCCTCAGAAGAAGCAAAAGTATCAAATTTGTAAAATTTGGTAAAAGTGTGCAGTGAAGACCAAGTCGCTGCCTTACATATCTGATCAACAGAAGCCTCGTTCTTAAAGGCCCATGTGGAAGCCACGGCCCTAGTGGAATGAGCTGTGATTCTTTCAGGAGGCTGCCGTCCGGCAGTCTCATAAGCCAATCTGATGATGCTTTTAAGCCAAAAAGATAGAGAGGTAGAAGTTGCTTTTTGACCTCTCCTTTTACCAGAATAAACAACAAACAAGGAAGATGTTTGTCTGAAATCCTTTGTAGCATCTAAATAGAATTTTAGAGCACGAACTACATCCAAATTGTTCCTTCTTTGAAACTGGATTCGGACACAAAGAAGGCACGACTATCTCCTGGTTAATGTTTTTGTTAGAAACAACTTTCGGAAGAAAACCAGGTTTAGTACGCAAAACCACCTTATCTGCATGGAACACCAGATAAGGAGGAGAACACTGCAGAGCAGATAACTCTGAAACTCTTCTAGCAGAAGAAATTGCAACCAAAAACAAAACTTTCCAAGATAATAACTTGATATCAACGGAATGTAGGGGTTCAAACGGAACCCCCTGAAGAACTGAAAGAACTAAATTGAGACTCCAAGGAGGAGTCAAAGGTTTGTAAACAGGCTTCATTCTAACCAGAGCCTGAACAAAAGCCTGAACATCTGGCACAGTCGCCAGCTTTTTGTGAAGTAAAACAGATAAAGCAGAAATCTGTCCCTTCAAAGAACTTGCAGATAATCCTTTCTCCAAACCTTCTTGAAGAAAGGATAGAATCTTAGGAATTTTTATCTTGTTCCATGGTAATCCTTTAGATTCACACCAACAGATATATTTTTTCCATATTTTATGGTAGATTTTTCTAGTTACAGGCTTTCTGGCCTGAACAAGAGTATCAATGACAGAATCTGAGAACCCTCGCTTTGATAAAATCAAGCGTTCAATCTCCAAGCAGTCAGTTGGAGTGAAACCAGATTCGGATGTTCGAACGGACCTTGAACAAGAAGGTCCTGTCTCAAAGGTAGCTTCCATGGTGGAGCCGATGACATATTCACCAGGTCTGCATACCAAGTCCTGCGTGGCCACGCAGGAGCTATCAAGATCACCGATGCCCTCTCCTGATTGATCCTGGCTACCAGCCTGGGGATGAGAGGAAACGGTGGGAATACATAAGCTAGGTTGAAGGTCCAAGGTGCTACTAGTGCATCTACTAGAGTCGCCTTGGGATCCCTGGATCTGGACCCGTAGCAAGGAACCTTGAAGTTCTGACGAGAGGCCATCAGATCCATGTCTGGAATGCCCCACAATTGAGTTATTTGGGCAAAGATTTCCGGATGGAGTTCCCACTCCCCCGGATGAAATGTCTGACGACTCAGAAAATCCGCTTCCCAATTTTCCACGCCTGGGATGTGGATTGCAGACAAGTGGCAGGAGTGAGTCTCCGCCCATTGAATGATTTTGGTCACTTCTTCCATCGCCAGGGAACTCCTTGTTCCCCCCTGATGGTTGAAATACGCAACAGTCGTCATGTTGTCTGATTGAAACCGTATGAATTTGGCCTTTGCTAGCTGAGGCCAAGCCTTGAGAGCATTGAATATCGCTCTCAGTTCCAGAATGTTTATCGGGAGAAGAGATTCTTCCCGAGACCAAAGACCCTTAGCTTTCAGGGGTTCCCAGACCGCGCCCCAGCCTACCAGACTGGCGTCGGTCGTGACAATGACCCACTCTGGTCTGCGGAAGCTCATCCCCTGTGACAGGTTGTCCAGGGTCAGCCACCAACGGAGTGAATCTCTGGTCCTCTGATCTACTTGTATCGTCGGAGACAAGTCTGTATAATCCCCATTCCACTGACTGAGCATGCACAGTTGTAATGGTCTCAGATGAATTCGCGCAAAAGGAACTATGTCCATTGCCGCGACCATCAAACCTATTACTTCCATGCACTGTGCTATGGAAGGAAGAAGAACAGAATGAAGTACTTGACAAGAGCTTAGAAGTTTTGATTTTCTGGCCTCTGTCAGAAAAATCCTCATTTCTAAGGAGTCTATTATTGTTCCCAAGAAGGGAACTCTTGTTGACGGAGATAGAGAACTTTTTTCTACGTTCACTTTCCACCCGTGAGATCTGAGAAAGGCCAGGACAATGTCCGTATGAGCCTTTGCTTGTGGTAGGGACGACGCTTGAATCAGTATGTCGTCCAAGTAAGGTACTACTGCAATGCCCCTTGGTCGTAGCACCGCTAGAAGGGACCCTAGTACCTTTGTGAAAATTCTTGGAGCAGTGGCTAATCCGAATGGAAGTGCCACAAACTGGTAATGCTTGTCCAGAAAGGCGAACCTTAGGAACCGATGATGTTCCTTGTGGATAGGAATATGTAGATACGCATCCTTTAAATCCACCGTGGTCATGAATTGACCTTCCTGGATGGAAGGAAGAATTGTCCGAATGGTTTCCATTTTGAACGATGGAACCTTGAGAAACTTGTTTAGGATCTTGAGATCTAAGATTGGTCTGAATGTTCCCTCTTTTTTGGGAACTATGAACAGATTGGAGTAGAATCCCATCCCTTGTTCTCCTAATGGAACAGGATGAATCACTCCCATTTTTAACAGGTCTTCTACACAATGTAAGAATGCCTGTCTTTTTATGTGGTCTGAAGACAATTGAGACCTGTGGAACCTCCCCCTTGGGGGAAGCTCCTTGAATTCCAGAAGATAACCTTGGGAGACTATTTCTAGCGCCCAAGGATCCAGAACATCTCTTGCCCAAGCCTGAGCGTAGAGAGAAAGTCTGCCCCCCACCAGATCCGGTCCCGGATCGGGGGCCAACATCTCATGCTGTCTTGGTAGCAGTGGCAGGTTTCTTGGCCTGCTTACCTTTGTTCCAGCCTTGCATTGGCCTCCAGGCTGGCTTGGTTTGAGAAGTATTACCCTCTTGCTTAGAGGATGTAGCACTTGGGGCTGGTCCGTTTCTGCGAAAGGGACGAAAATTTGGTTTATTTTTAGCCTTGAAAGACCTATCCTGAGGAAGGGCGTGGCCCTTACCCCCAGTGATATCAGAAATAATCTCTTTCAAGTCAGGGCCAAACAGCGTTTTCCCCTTGAAAGGTATGTTAAGCAATTTGTTCTTGGAAGACGCATCCGCTGACCAAGATTTTAGCCAAAGCGCTCTGCGCGCCACAATAGCAAACCCTGAATTTTTCGCCGCTAATCTAGCCAATTGCAAAGTGGCGTCTAAAGTAAAAGAGTTAGCCAATTTGAGAGCATGAATTCTGTCCATAATCTCCTCATAAGAAGAATCTTTATTGAGCGACTTTTCTAGTTCATCGAACCAGAAACACGCTGCTGTAGTGACAGGAACAATGCATGAAATTGGTTGTAGAAGGTAACCTTGCTGAACAAACATCTTTTTAAGCAAACCCTCTAATTTTTTATCCATAGGATCTTTGAAAGCACAACTATCTTCTATAGGGATAGTAGTGCGTTTGTTTAGAGTAGAAACCGCCCCCTCGACCTTGGGGACTGTCTGCCATAAGTCCTTTCTGGGGTCGACCATAGGAAACAATTTCTTAAATATAGGGGGAGGGACAAAAGGTATGCCGGGCCTTTCCCATTCTTTGTTTACAATGTCCGCCACCCGCTTGGGTATAGGAAAAGCTTCGGGGGGCCCCGGGACCTCTAGGAACTTGTCCATCTTACATAATTTCTCTGGAATGACCAAATTCTCACAATCATCCAGAGTAGATAACACCTCCTTAAGCAGAGCGCGGAGATGTTCCAATTTAAATTTGAATGTAATCACATCAGGTTCAGCTTGTTGAGAAATTTTCCCTGAATCTGAAATTTCTCCCTCAGACAAAACCTCCCTGGCCCCCTCAGACTGGTGTAGGGGCATTTCAGAACCATTATCATCAGCGTCCTCATGCTCTTCAGTATTTTCTAAAACAGAGCAGTCGCGCTTTCGCTGATAAGTGGGCATTTTGGCTAAAATGTTTTTGATAGAATTATCCATTACAGCCGTTAATTGTTGCATAGTAAGGAGTATTGGCGCACTAGATGTACTAGGGGCCTCCTGTGTGGGCAAGACTGGCGTAGACGAAGGAGGGGATGATGCAGTACCATGCTTACTCCCCTCACTTGAGGAATCATCTTGGGCATCATTTTCTCTAAATTTTGTGTCACATAAATCACATCTATTTAAATGAGAAGGAACCTTGGCTTCCTCACATACAGAACATAGTCTATCTGATAGTTCAGACATGTTAAACAGGCATAAACTTGATAACAAAGTACAAAAAACGTTTTAAAATAAAACCGTTACTGTCACTTTAAATTTTAAACTGAACACACTTTATTACTGAAAATGTGAAAAAGTATGAAGGAATTGTTCAAAATTCACCAAAATTTCACCACAGTGTCTTAAAGCCTTAAAAGTATTGCACACCACATTTGAAAGCTTTAACTCTTAAAATAACGGAACCGGAGCCGTTTTTATATTTAACCCCTATACAGTCCCTGGTATCTGCTTTGCTGAGACCCAACCAAGCCCAAAGGGGAATACGATACCAAATGACGCCTTCAGTAAGCTTTTTCTATGTATCTGAGCTCCTCACACATGCATCTGCATGCCTTGCTTCCCAAAAACAACTGCGCAATAGAGGCGCGAAAATGAGGCTCTGCCTATGATTAGAGAAGGCCCCCAGTGAAAAAGGTGTCCAATACAGTGCCTGCCGGTTATTTTACATAATTCCCAAGAATAAAATAACTCCTCAAAGCTATGAAGTATTAAAAATGCTTATAAATCAATCGTTTTAGTCCAGAAAAATGTCTACCAGTCTTTAAAGCCCTTGTGAAGCCCTTTATTCTTATTTAATAAAAATGGCTTACCGGATCCCATAGGGAAAATGACAGCTTCCAGCATTACCAAGTCTTGTTAGAAATGTGTCATACCTCAAGCAGCAAAAGTCTGCTCACTGTTTCCCCCAACTGAAGTTAATTCCTCTCAACAGTCCTGTGTGGAAACAGCCATCGATTTTAGTAACGGTTGCTAAAATCATTTTCCTCTTACAAACAGAAATCTTCATCTCTTTTCTGTTTCAGAGTAAATAGTACATACCAGCACTATTTTAAAATAACAAACTATTGATTGAAGAATAAAAACTACATTTAAACACCAAAAAACTCTAAGCCATCTCCGTGGAGATGTTGCCTGTACAACGGCAAAAAGAATGACTGGGGAAGGCGGAGCCTAGGAGGGATCATGTGACCAGCTTTGCTGGGCTCTTTGCCATTTCCTGTTGGGGAGGAGAATATCCCACAAGTAAGGATGACGCCGTGGACCGGACACACCTATGTTGGAGAAATTATATTTATTCAGTCAAAAAGTTGTTTAATATTTATTTTTCCTTTTCTCTCTGAGTGGTTACGTGCGCCTGTGCTCCTATAGAGGAGCCTCCACTGGGTCCCACCCACTTTCTACGTCTGCCTAAAGCACGTTCATGAGACTCTGTGAAACAGTGCATGCGCCAATCGGTGATTTCACCGTCTTCTGCGCATGTGCTAATCGCCAAACCCGATCACCACTGCGCATGCATTAAATTGCATTGGAAACATACGTCTTATGGTGATTCCTAGTTAGTGCCAATATGCATGCACGAATCATGAGCGCTCGTAGATGCCGAGATGAAGGAGAAAACAATAGCGCAGGCGCACAGGGTCAAGTAGGCGGATGACGTGGACTGACAGCCTCCTAACGGCCAGAATTTCAGTTGGCTGATCCAGAAATGTGATAGAAATTTTTTTTTATGGGTTGCATTTGTGTAGATTCACAAATGGCTCAATAATGGAGATAACTTTCGTTTTAATTATATTTATAACAAATCATGAATGAAAGTCATATTGATTTTGTAAAATGAATGATATCCTGGATCGACATAAAGGTAAGTTTACTTTCACTTTAAAGTGAAGGTAAAGTTTATGTAATTTGAATATATCTATGTATTCCTTGAACATAGAATATGCTAATCGCTAACTTTATTTTATAAAAAAAATTATATTTGTCTTTTTTTTAGCTATATTTTTCCCTACCGTTTTGTCCATAACTCCTCCCAACCTCTACATCCGGTTTGTAATGTGCTGTTACGTATAGAGTGATCCTACCCGGCTCTATACATAACAGCAGGAGCGCGTTCACGATGAGCAATCTAACTGCGCATGCGCAATTCTAAGCGCACCCATCTCCCTTCAACCAACATTAACTGGCCTTAAGCAGAAACAGTACGCATGCGCGAAACTAGAACGCCCGGTGTAGTCTTTGATGGATAAATAGACTCTAGCGCATGCGCAGTATAGCGAGTGGGCGGATGACGTCTGGTCACGGGCACCTAACGGCCAGAAATTCAACTGGTTGCTCTAAAAACGTGACCAGAAATAAAAAAAAAAAAATACAGAGCGGGATAATTGTGAAAATCGGCAAAAAAGGATTTTAAATAGAAAATAAAGGCTTTTGAAGTAATAATGTAAAAAATCATGAATGAAAGTCCCATTCATTTTTAAAAAATAATTGGATTCTGTATCAGTGTCAAGGTAACTTTACCTTCACTTTAAGTATTGGCTATAGAAAAGCTGTGTAAACATAACCAGCAGAAGAAATTACACTCCCAGTGGAAGGTAGGAGAGGTAAGTTATAAAATGTTACTTTTCAATTTTTCTAAGTATTGGGATTTAGTTTACCAAAATAGATAATATTAAGAAGATGTATGTGAAAAAATAAGGATATCTGATTTCCCTGCAAGCTCAGCCCATTTTGATGGGCTGTGGGGTCATATTAAAAAATAAACCTAAATGAGTAATTTCTCGTTCATTTTATACCCGGCAGCTGGTATGACAAGTCATTGAAAACACATTCAGGAAAAACTATTTTACAGTGCACTGTCCCTTTAAGAGTATATAAAACAGTGTTTAATTATTGTAATACAAAAACAATAAACCGTGGGTTATACATAATATAAATCATTGCAATATGTATTATTCATCATTTTTAAAAGATTTTATCTTTTTTTTTTTTTTATTAATTTGTGCAGTATCCATTACTTCCTGCAACAGCCTGGGGGCTGGGGTCTCTACAGGAAGGCATGTCTAGCTCTCATACATCATCTAGAGTAACATGAGCTGGTTTACTATTCAAAGCTAGAGAGATAGGGAGTCTGTTTTAAAAATGCAGCTTAAATGGATATAAAACCCAAAACTTTTCTCTTCTCATTCAGACAGAGCATACAATTTTATTTAGTGCTATAATCAAATTTGCTCATTCCCGTGGTTTTCTTTGTTGAAGAGATGCCTAGGTAGGGATCTGGAGCATACACAACAGGAAATAGTGCTGCCTTCTAGTGCTCTTACAAATGGATAATATTCTTTCAACACCACTGACATATACCTGTAGTACTCGACACGTGCATGCTGCTGAGCTTATATCCCTTCTTTTCAACTACAGAAAATGAAGAAAATCTGATAAAAGAAGTAAATAAGTAAATCAGAAAATTATTTAAATTCACATGCTCAATCTGAATCTTGGGTTTATTGTCCCTTTAAGTTACCAACTTTTCAGCTCTGTCGTTAACCTGAGGGCAGTGGCTACAACGAGAATTTCCAAGTGCTCATTTTGAAAGAAAACTAGAAAATTGTTGTTGTTCTTAACAATCTGTTTCTTTTTATATTTTAGCATAATTTGTTTTTACTTAAGGAGCACAGCTTAATATCCCTTTATATCTCAAGCCTATTGTCTTTGCATCCATTTTCTTCCTGCTAGTGTCTCTTGTCTGTACCAAATCAGTCCTGCTGTTTCCATGTTTTTGACCTGGTCTATTCTGGACTACAATAACTGTTTGGTCCTGTTTTTCCATCTACTAGCTATGCTCTCAGGCTATGACCAATTCTGTATTTGTACAACCATCTACCAGAGTTTTCACCATGCTTACTTAAACCTATTCCAGCATAGTGTTGCCACTCAGCCGGTATTCCACCGACATGGCCAGTCTTTTTAAGGTTCAGGTCAAGTTAAAAATAAAGATTAAATATACAAATAAAGATGATCATGTTCTAACTATGTCTAAGTTTATTGTAATATAAATATAACCAAATGATCACTTAAAATTAGTCCTAGCAGCTATAGTTCCTGGTTTATGCTGCATAATTATTTATGCAAATTTATGCTAATGTGCACTGCTTGTGTTTTGTCCAGAAAAGGGGCAATAAGGTTGCAGTTAACCCCTTAGCCCAATGTGACGTATATATACATTGTGCAGTATTTTTCTTATTGTACAGCACAACATATATATATATACACACGACGAAGCTGCAGGAAGCTCCAGCAGTCTCGGCTGTTAAGTTACAGCCGAGAGCTGGAGTGCCTGAGCTTCATATGGAACCGTAGTCCGATCAGTGCTCTGGTTCCATATGAAGGCAGATGCCAGATCGTTACAGATGGTGACACAGTGTCAGTACCTAAGATGGCAGACACTACTTAGAGGGGGGAGGGTAAGAGTTGTTTGGGAGGGATCAGGAATAAAAAGTAAATAAATGATTAATAAAAAAATAAAAAAAATTGCTTTAAAACTTATTATTGGCAGACTGCCTGCAAGTACATTAGATGGTGGTGACTAGTGGGGGGTGAGGGAGGGAAGACAGCTGTTTGGAAGGGATCAGATAGGGATTAGGTGGCGGGAAGTGTCAGGTGGGAGGCTAATCTCTACACTAAAGCTAAAATGAACCTTACAAACTACCTGATTAACTCCTTCACTGCCAGGAATAATAGAAGTGTGGTGCACAGCTGCAGTTAGCGGAAAGGTTGCCACCTCGGTCAGGTTTTCCTGGACACTTATGAGTTACACATATTGCAGGGTGTACAGGGAGGAACATGAATAGTGCTGTCCAGGATAACTATTTGTGTGCTGTCCAGGGGTGCATTCATGTTCCCCTCTGCACACCCTGCAGCTTGTGCAACTCATAAGTGTCCAGAAAAACATGGCCAAGGTGGCAACCCTAGTTGCTGCCTTCTGATTACCACAAACCATTGGCAAAGCCATGTATGTCTGCTATTTATGAACAAAGTGGATCCCTGAGAAGCTTTTACAATCATCTGTGCCATGATTGCACAAGCAGTATGTAAATAATTTCAGTGAGAGACCCAAAGTTTGTGAAAAAGTCAATGATTTGTTTCTATATATGATTGCATTTGGCGGTGAAATGGTAGTATGAAATATACCAAAATGAGCCTAATTCAATACCTTGGGTTGTCTACTTAAAAAATATAGAGTTTTGACAGGTAGATAGAAAAAAAAAGGCTCTATTTCTGTTTAAATTGAGTGATAGCAAAAATGCTAAAAGTTCTTTTCTCGACTTCCGGTGGGTGGACCTAGAAGATGGCAGCAAACTTCTGTTGCTCTGAAGAAATCCTCTTCTAATCTTTATAAGATTGCCATCATACTAAGCCATCTGTATCTCCCTTGACACTTAAGTTGTCCGGGAACCTTAAACAGATAGAAGAATACCATTCCCTTCTACCCCGGAAGGCATTTAACTAAAATAGAACCCACGAGGGACTTTGTAAATATTGACTGCCCGCCTATTGATCTTCAAACTATGGAATCAGAGGGTATCACTGCTGCACAGATACTTGCAGTTTTTATGCCTGCAATTGACCGCTTATCACTCAGCTATGAAAGACTGCATAAAGTGGTTCGTGCCGCTGGAGGGTCCTACCCCACCAACACAACGGCAAACCTGCAAATCGGCTCTTCAGCACGAAACTTGGGAAACCCCCTACTCACTCACTTGCAAAGACCCGTTGTGACTGATGACCCAGGTGCTATATACTCCAGCCCGACCGCAACACCTCTATCACACTACGGAATGGAGGGTTTGTCTCCCCTGAACTCAACCACGGTGCAGCTACCCTTAGCACATGTAATGAACCCCACCTTGGATGTCAGAAGCCTAAACAAGGTTGATGAGTCTGCGAGCTGTATGGAAGTGCCGACGGCGACCAACCCCTCCTGCAGAACAGCTTCCGACGTTATCTGCATGCCAAACATGAATAAGAGAAGGAGCGGTCCGGACTCACTGCTGGTCTGTCTTACTGTTCCGCTGCAGGTTCATAGCCTAGTACAACAGCACAACCTGCCACTCTCACTGTTCCTGGCTGGAAAAATACCAGAGGAGAATACCTCTGAATGCCCTCCTTTACGCTCACAGCCTTTTCTGTCAGGGGAACTGCCCTTTCCGCGCCACCTCATATTTCAGCCCAGTTGGTTGTTAGACCTGTGTGATCGATCCTTGGCCTTAGGCAAAGTAGGTGTCGGCTAGAGAGAAGGGACTTGACTCTCGTGTGTTTGGTCTGGTGGGCTACCCGGCTGCATCACATCGGACAATACACAGTATCAGGTTGTGCTGGACTCTGGTCCTTAAGTGGATCAACTTTTCTTTGCAATTGGGTTAGACAGTTTTCACTGTCCTCTTTTTTTTTCCCTTGGTTGTTATATTCTTAACTGTTATGGGTTTTTTTTTTTTTATCACACTCAAAGATGCTAGTCATGCCCAGCCACATCTCTATATGTTTGATATACTGAGATATTTAAGCTATGTTAGTTTCTGATTGCCCCTATGCATAATGTGTGATTGTTTTGTTTGCTGTTTGTTTTTAAAATTATGTAAATCCGTTAGCAGATATGGTTCTAATGCAGTGAAGCCACTTTGTTTACTGTATGCATTGCGTCTGCCTCCTTAGGGATCCAACTAAGCTCACTACATTTATGCTTCCCATAAATATTCTTATACAGGCCCAACCTCATACTCAAAATCATACAGATTAACTGTTTATACCGCAATTTAGCTCAGTATATTGGGTTCAGAACCAATTCTGCACATCCCTATACTTATCATGCTTTGTTTCTATATCCTAATTTCCTTGTGGGTTAAACCTCTAACTAACTTATTCTAGCGGATAACATTATGGTCATTGTACTTTTATTAGAAACATCTCATAAATTACACATCTGCTAATGCTTAGAAAGTGTCTGCAAACGGTTGTATTAACACTTATTCATATATGTCTCATCACTTTGCATGGTCTGTGCACCCACATATACCATCCACACTTCCCGGAAATGATTAGGTTACTGCATACATTTTCCTATCAGGGTAGTCAGGCTTGAAGTATTGAGCAATAAAACTTAACAGTTAATGAGGTGTCCTCCCCTCCTTATGCGGCCTTATTGGATTAGATAGACCTTAACAGATCATGTAGGCTTGTTCTAGGCATGAGACTACTTAGATTACTTTTATTTCATTTTTAATGCAGCACGCTTCCGACAACGTATAGAGACCAACCACATATTTGTGTAGTTAGATTATACTGCAATCGTATTGTGCTGAGCAATATACTCACTTTATCATACCACCTATACTCGACTAAGAACTGCGTACCTATGATTGTATCTCGCCATAGCACCACCGCATTCACTCCTAGATCTATGAGGACAGTGGGGTGTTCAGTTTAATTTAGTGTCTTGCTTAGTTAGTTTATTGTTTAGTTTAGTTTAGTTTAGTTCAACTAGTTAAAAAAGAAAAGGGAGGGAGTCCAGGTAACAAATATTGAAGAAATCTGGGTCAAATCCATCATAATAACATGTCGTACCTATGTTAAGTATATACTCATACATACATGTTTGTAACCTGTTACAATTCTGTTCAGGATGTCACAATTTTGAACTCTTACTAGTTGCCTATCATGCATCTCTTATCCAGCCTTTACTGTAACAGCACTAAGTATTAGATCATATGTATGTAATTGTTTACTTGTTGTATGCCTGGACTATCTCCAATAAAAAGAATTAAAAAAAAAAAAAAAAAAGTTATTTTCTCAAAGTCCCAGTAGTGAAGGGGTTAAAGGGACATAAAACCCCAAAAATTTTCTTTCATGATTCTAATAGAGCATGTTTTTTAAATAATTTTCTAATTTAATTATATTATCTAATTTGTATTGTTCTCTATCTATACTTTGCATAAATGGAAACCTAGGTAAGTTTAGAAGCTGGTGATTGGTGGCTGCACATATATGCCTCTGGTCATTGGCTTTCGACTAGCTGTTAGTAGTGCTCCTTCAACAAAGGATACTAAGAGAATGAATACAATTATATAATAGAAGTACATTTATTACGTATTTGAAAAACTCTGCACATTATCATGAACTACTTGAAAACCCTAGCCTTGCTCACAGCGAGCCGTAAAAATAGCACAATCACTGGTTAGCATGTACCCGGCTCAGACAATTTGCAGCATACTAAGGTTAAATAATTTGACATCAAAGCTTCTCTAGGTATTGGCAGCTGGCTCCCAGTAGTACATTGCTGTTCCTGAGGTTATCTATGTATGCATTTTAACATAGGTCACTAAATGAAAGAGAAACAAATTTGATATGAGAAGTAGATTGGAAAGTTGTTTAAAATGTAATGCTCTATCTGATGTCCCCTCAAAAAATGTAGTTCTGTCTTTCTTGTACTATAACCTGCCAGGGAAATACAGTGAGCAATCATATGCAGCACATCACATTCACATTGCCCAAATCACTTCCAGTATGGCTAGCACTCTTTGGTTTGGTTAAAATATTTAATGACACCTTTTCTAAAAGGATATATGCTTTACCCAGTGAGTGGAGTTTATTTTTACTAATGTAAACTAAGCTGTACATCTTGGATGCAATTCACTGTAATATTATGAAACTGAATAATTCTGTACCTGTTTTCCCAGCTCCACTTTCCCCCGTGATCAGAATGCACTGGTCCATGTCCTGGTCTCTCAGGGATCGATACGCTTCATCAGATAAAGCATAGCTGAAATAGAAAAAAAGATGTTAGAATTTTCTTCTTTTTTGGGAGTGGTGATGACTTTGTAGCATGAAACACTAGATCCCAGATGACTGGGAGACTATTTGCATATGCCGCTCTTGATTGGGTCACTACCTGAGTCCTGCTAAGAAACTGCAATAACTTCTGGTGTGTGTTTAACAATCCTTTGTGGCAATATTTTATTACACATTACTTATTTTCCCCTTATTAACTTTTTTTTTTTTTTTTTAAACATGGTAGCTTTGGAATGTTATCGTTGATGGTTAAGGTTACAAGTTTCATAATGACATTGAGCCAAGTTACTTTATATACATTAGAAAACATCAGCACATGTAATATACTGAGTAGTGTGAAACAGTTTATAAAAGACGGACAAAGACTCAGCAAACAATATTGTGTTTATTTTATAAACCCTTTCATCAACATACAAAAATATTAATGTTTAACAGAGTATAAATAAATCATTGATAGAATGGGACAAGAGTCAGGTAAAATACTTAGCAAAACCATTGTTAACCATTAGAAACCAGATAGTTCAACAATGTAAATTATATTTTTGGGTTTTGTTTGTTTATGGGCTTTTTTTAATTTGACTGTAAAATAAGTAGCCATATTGATAATGCCTGTTAAATAAAGGTTTAAATGATCAAAATAAAATTAATTAATCCACTTATACACATGGGCATCTATATTAATGGGTCATTAATGCAATTTGCAATTTTTTTACACCCACCTTTAGATAAACTAACAAATTCAAATTTACTTTATATATATTTATATATATATATATATATATATATATATATATATATATATATATATATATATATATATATATATATATATATATATATATATAGAGCTCTGTTTACATACAGATACACACACATACAATTGAATTTTTTAAAATAATATGTGCTTTTTCATTTTTAATGCGTCTATTTGCTACTTATGGTCCTGTAAGGTTCATTAGAAGCAGCCATAAATGCAGAGTGGGCAATACTGTTCAGTTGTATTTTATGCCAGCCCTTTGGCTGCCAGAGTTGATCGAATTTTCAGTTAGTGAAATAAAAACAAATTATCATCCCAGCCAGCAAGTATAATATGAAAGGGTGAAATAACAGTATTTAGTATAAACATGGTTCTGATATTTTAATCATCCAGCCATTAACTGAAGTGATTCTAGTTTGAACTTTTCTTCAAAACACCAATCTAATAAAGTAATAAGTTTTATTGTAGACTGAGGATGTCCTCCAGTGCAAAGAAACCAGTAATGCTGTACAGGGAAACAGAGTTTCAACCATTTTAAAAACAGAAGAAAATCCAAATTGGCACAATGAAATTCGGAATTTCCACAAATGTTAGATCTACTTCTGCTCTCCTTTAATTACACATTCATTATATATTTTTCAAAATCATCAGAGAGAATCAAACATTAAATCAAATAGTCTTGTGACAAATTTACAGACCAACATATCTATTTTTGTTTTAGATACGGACAGAAAAAAAAAATAGAAGCTAAGTATGACAAATAATAATAGTACTTAGTTGAATTTACAAAAATATTTTGTTAGCTTTCTATGGAATTTTTGCTTTAACCAGGTTAAAAAGGTAGAAATAAAAAGTGGGGTTTTTTTGTTGTTTTTTTTACGTCTTTTAAGCATTTGTGTAGTTTTACTAATCTGACTGAAATGGGAGTCCAACAAATGGTTTTAACAGTATAGGTTTGGGAAAACATATAAATATAATACTTATTGTAATAGCCAAGAGAAATACGGTCTTTAGTACGAGATGCTTGCTGTAATAAGTTAGATAGGCATACCAAAGCTTTCATTACAAAAGGTAAATTCCATGGGTTCACTAATGACTTACATTTAGGTTGATTAGACGCCTTGTATGGAGGGGGAATAAAAGTTGGCACCATTGTTTCTGGCCCATACGACTAGTAACGAAGCAAAGAACTGGACCTTCAATACTGGAGATCTTTTATTAAAAAATAAAAAAATAAAAAATCTTTTTATAGGATAATCAGGGACATATTCAATCCAACTAAATGTCATGCTACTGCATGCCATGTAGTAAAGACATAAAAATACACACAATAATAGCATGAAAAAGGAATCTTGTAGGCTTGCATAAAATGTCATCTACTGGATCAGATCAACCACTCACCCATTAAACCCTAGTAATCAGATGCAAGGCCTGTATATCGTATGAATGAGTCTGGATGTAGAGTCAGGGCAGAATTCTTAAAGGGCATAGCTCTGTCATGTAAAAATTCTCTTTATACTAAAAATATACCAAGTAACAGGAAAAAACACGTAAGTTGGAGGACGTTACCATTTTATGGTAACAGCTGTCGGCTATCAGTTTATTACTGGACTCTCAGCTGTTTTCATTACTAGTGGGAAATACCCAAGCTACAGAGGACACTGAATGCGGGAGGGTAAAAAAAGAGAGGCGGCCCCTAATCTAAGGGCACCTCAGCCTGCAAAACCTTTCTCCCGAATGCTGCCTCAGCAGAAGCAAAAACATCAAACTTGTAAAATTTGGAAAAAGTATGCAAGGAGGACCAGGTAGCACACCTTACAAATCTGATACATAGAGGCCTCATTCTTCAAGGCCCAAGAGGACACCAATGCTCTCGTAGAATAAGCCCTAATCCTCTGAGGAGGCTTAAGACCCGCTGACTCATATGCTAAGCAGATGATACTCCTCAACCAAAAAGATAAGGAAGTCGAAGAGGCCCTCTGACCCCTACGTTTCCCAGAATAGATAACAGAGAAGTTTGTCTAAATTCCTTCGTAGCCTGAAGATAGAACTTCAAAGCACAATCCAGATTATGCAGTAAACGATCCTTCGATGAAGGAGGATTAGCACATAAGGAAGGAACCACAATTTCTTGAAGTTGCAATTTGACACAACCTTAGGAAGAAATCCTAACTTAGTTTGTAGAACAGCCTTATCAGCATGGAACACCAGATAAGGAGGGTCGCACTGCAAGGCCGCAATCTCAGAGACTCTGCGCGCAGTAGCAATAGCAAGTAGAAAAAGAACCTTTCAAGACAAAAAAAACTTAATGTCAACCTCATTCATAGGCTCGAACGGAGCCCCTTGCAAAACTTTAAGAACAAGATTTAAACTCCAAGGAGGGGCATTAGATCTAAACACCGGCCTGATCCTAGTCAGAACCTTAACAAAAGACTGTACATCCCGAAGCTCAGCGAGCCTCTTGTGCAGTAAAACAGACAGGTAGTTCCTTGAAGGGACAGATTCGGCCCTGAGTGGCCCCTCTCCAGTCCAACCTGGAGAAAAGAAGGAATCCTGGCAACCTTTACTGTGTGCCAGGACAAACCACGCTCTTAACACCAGAATAAGTAGGTCCTCCACACCTTATGAAAGATGCGATGAGTAACCAGCTTACAAGCTTGAATGAGAGTATTGATAACACTCTCAGAAATCCCTCTCTTGGCTAAGGCTAAGCATTTAATCTCCATGCAGTCAGCCTCAGAGAATCTAGATTTTGATGAATAAAGGGGCCTTATTCCAGCAGATCCCTGCAACAAGGTAACCCCCAAGGAGGAGATGATGACATCCCCAAGAGATCCGCGATCTTCACGGCCACGATGGAGCAATCAGTATCACTGATGCCTGCTCCTGAAAGATTCAAGCCACCACTCAAGGAAGGAGTGGTAATGGAAGGAAAAAAGAAATTAGATTTAACCTTCAAGGCACCGCTAATACATCTATTAGCTCCGCCTGGAGGAGTCCTGGACCTTGACCCATATATGAGTAGCTAGGTATTGAGACGGGACGCCCTGGGATCTATCGCCGGCGTTCCCCACGTAAGGAAGCTTCTCGTTCCCCTGTGATGGTTGATGTAAGCCACCGAGGATATATTGTCTGATTGGAATCAGATAAATTGGGATGAACCCAGTAGGGGCCAAACCTTCAGAGCATTGCCCGAAGGTCTAGAATGTTGAACGGGAGGGATCTCCCCTCCTGCATCCACAGGCCCTGCACCTTCTTCGCAGCCCCAAACAGCTCCCCATCCTGACAGACTTGCGTCACCCAGGATGGTCATAAAAAGGATGTCCCTCGTGACAGGTGATCTGGACAGAGCCATTCTCTCGACCGGTTGTCCAGAGAAATCTGTTGAGATAGGTCCGGATGGTCTTCAGCCATACTTAACGATGGTGCTCGTCTTAGAATACCCTCCAAATAGGGCGCAACTGTTACACCCCGGGTTCTGGCGACTGCTAGAAGAGCCCTTAGAACCCTCGTAAAAATTCTTAGAGCAATAGCTGGATCAAACGGAAGTGCAATGAACTGGATGTGCTGGTCCAGGAACGCAAACCTGAGAAACTGGAAGTGTTGCCTGTGGATTGCAAGGTGAAGGAATGCCTCCTTCAGATCTATAGTGGTCATAAACAGCCATTCCTGAATTAAGGGAAGGATGGACCTTATTGTCTCCATCTTTATGAGGGGACATTTAGAAATCTTGATGAGGGGACATTTAGGTCCAGAACTGGATGGAAAAATCCCTCCTCCTTTGGGACCACGAAAATGTTAGAATAGTATCCCAAACCTCTCTCTGCGATATGCACTGGGACAATGACTCCAAAGGAGGACAGATCCCTTACATACTCCAGAAGGCTTCCCTCTTTCCTAGTCTTGAAGACAGGTTTAGAGGAAGAATCTGCCCCTGGGTGGATGAGATTTGAAACCTATCTTGTAACCCTGAGCTATGACCTCCAGGACCCAAGGATCCTGCACGTCCCTGAACCAAGCCTCTGAATGGTGTGACCCCTACACAATCTAAAATAGGACCGGGGGCCGCCCCTTCATGCAGACTTAGTCTCAGCGGGCTTCTGGCTCTGCTTGGATCTTTTCCAGGACTGAGCTGGCTTATAAGAACTCTTGGCTTGCTCTGGTTTAGCGGAGGCCTCTGACGCTGGGTTTTTATCAGAACTAAAGTAACAAAAATACGAACTTTGTCTCTTAGATTTGTTCTCCTTATCTTACTGTATGAAGGCATCCTCGGCCCCTGAAACCGTGGAGATAGTCAAACAAACTCTTTCCCTTAAAAGAGAAAAAGAGACTAAACTTAGAAGTTATATCTGTCAGAGTGCTTTATGAGCCTGAACAGAAAACCTGAAGTCTTAGCCATAGGCCAATTAATCTGCGTAATAACAGCACAGATAAAAAAATTGTAACCCAGAAGGCAGTAATTATTTCCTGAAAAATGTTGAGGGAACCCTCCACCTCGATCATATTCATGAAAGAGACGCATCAAAAGGGAGCTGCTTCCCGCAACTGCGGCGACAAGCACCCCAGTAAAAGCAAATATCCCATAGGTTGAAACATCCTCTTTAACAGAGTTTCCATCCTTATATCCGGTGGCTCTATGAACGATGAACTATCCTCACACAGGCTAGTATTACATGTGGCATGCGTAAAAATAGCAACTACCAAGTAGGGATGGGAAAAAGAAAACCCACCCTCATAGAGACCCCGGAACCGGGATCTTTAAAAGGCAGACGATGGGAAGGAATCTAATCCTGTCCCACTCGTCCTTAATGATTGCCATCAAATTTAGGACCCAGAGGATCATCTGGCAGCTCGGCCTTTGGAACCTCTAATGGAGTCAAAATCTCCTTTAGTAGAAAGCATAAACTTTCTGTTCTAAATCTAAAAACTGGATCCTCCACAGGCGGAGGATTATAGGCAGCAGGCTCCAACCCTGAAAATGCATACTCTGAAGTTTCAGAGACAACCTCATCCTCGAAAAACTGATTAGAGATATCCGACAAATTACATGATGCCACCTGGGCAGGAGTACAAGATTTAACCTTTCACTTGCGCTTAGCAGTGCGAGGGAAAAGCACTAAATGACCGCAGACACCGCCATATGAATCTGCGCAGTAACGTCTGGTGAAAAAGAGACCCCCTCCAGACGGAGAATTAGCAGTGCAATTTGAAGCTGCATGTGTATACAAAGATGCATGTAGGGTGTGCACCTCACTGGACGAGGACTCCTCAGAGGTGGGCGGCTCAGTGGTATCAAACATGTCAACCTTATTTGATATAATCCCCTTATCAAGGCATATGGAACATAAATTAGAGGGCAGATATTCCAGAGCTCTCTCACAATATAAACAGGCATTACTCTTTGAAAAAGAGGGAGAACCCTTTAATGAATCAGAATCCTCTATAGCTAAAGTACGAGAACTTTATTTTAAATAAAAAAGCGGGCACCTTTATACCCCCAATGGCTGGGGCACTCACCACCTCCTATGACCCAGACAGAACAGAGATAAAAATCCTCTCCGGTACCAACTCGGTCAAGAGAAAGGAAATGGAAGCCTCGACCATTCTGGTCACATGGTGCGCAATGCAGGACTGTCCCTGCTATGAGAAAAAGCATGCCAGGCCTATGAAACCATAAACATCTTACACATAAAGCAGCATAAAATCATATAAAGCATATATGATTAAACCAAACTGTTTATAATCACCCTTAGGAGATATTAACCCTTGATTTCATATAGATAAAAGGAGTCACACTGTGAACCTCTCTTCTTGCGTTCGCAATATGTGTAAAATATTAAACGATCTTACCGGAATCTACGCCGCGGAACAGTAAAACTGTCCTTCAAGTTTGACAGATTGTAGCAGTGCTTCAGACATGGAATTGAGTGAAGAAAGCAGGCAGCGAAACTCGTCAATGCTGATTGCTTAAGTAGCTGTTAATATGAGTCTGGATGGTTTCGCAGAAAGACTCTCCCTGCATCTCCAGACTAACTTTTGTCAATGCTCTCACTGAGAGGCTGACAAGACTACTTAAAACTCCAGTTCCATCTCGAAGAGTACTACCCTCCATAAGGAACTACTCCGAAAACTTCTGACACTTCTCTGCCAACCTCCTGTGATAAAAGGCAAAGAATGACTGTGGGATGAGGGAAGAGGGGAAGATATTTAAGCCTTTGGCTGGGGTGTCTTTGCCTCCTCCTGGTGGCCAGGTTCTGTATTCCCACTAGTAATGAATGCAGCTGTAGACTCTCCCTGTATTAAGGAGGAAATAATAGGTACTTTAATTACTATACTTAAAAAAAAAAAAATAGACTGCAGTGCCTCGCCATTAACCCTTTCTTTTACGTTTCTTATTTGTACAGCTCTAACTCCCCCCAACACAATTCCTTATATGGCTGTATCTATCTCCGCCTTTGCTTTGCTAGAATACAAGACTTGAACACTCATTATCATGCCTAGAAGCAAATAAGCTGATGGGAACTTAGTTGAAATACAATGCATGTGTTTCTGATGCTAAACACTGATAAGGTGCGGTGGATCAGACTTCTCCCAAAAGCATAGCTATGTAACTAATTTTGCTTATTTTTAAAAATTTTATTTTAAAATACTTGCCAGCAATTTTTAAACAATGTTTTTATGCAAACTATTTTTACTTAATTAGCACTTTTAGGATATGCACAGATCTCAACATGTTTTATGACACTTTAAATTACTCTAAATGTAGGTTTCTACCCATTCCAGAACCAGTTTGGCTTCCTAAATCACAGGACTTTGTGTGACTCTAAAAATCAGATATAAGAGGACGACAGGACTCTTCATGAAAATGTTCACTATGGTATTTTGCAAGCAATCAAGAAAGTGCAATAACAGGAGGCCAAACACCAATGGTGACAATACTTCTAAACCAGTTAGCAATGGGTGTGGCTGAAACACCTGAATTCAATAATTAGTAAGGGTGTCCACATGACACATTTAAATGTATTTCTCATTTTTTAACTCATCAAACTGTAAAAACACATATACATACAAAACGTAAGTATATGCACTCACATACTGTATATACAATATGGAAAGAGAGGGCAGCACTAACTGGACTATCAAGTTCAACTGTAATGTATTGCATGGTGATAAAATACATAACAGAAATGTTTCAATGTGTGTATATACAGTATGTGTGTGAGGGTGTGTGTATATATGTGAGAATGTGTGTATGTGTGTGTGAGGGTGTGTGTATATATGTGAGTGTGTGTGAGAATATGTGTATATGTGTGTGAAGGTGTGTATATATGTGAGTGTGTGTGAGAATGTGTGTATGTGTGTGTATGTGTGTATATATGTGAGTGTGTGTGAGAATGTGTATATGTGTATGAGGTTGTGTGTGTATATATGTGAGTGTGTGTTAGAATGTGTATATGTGTGTGTATATGTCAGTGTGTGTGTGAGGGTATGTGTATATATGTGAGTGTGTGTGAGAATGTGTGTATATATGTGAATGTGTGTATATATGTGAATGTGTGTATATATGTGAATGTGTGTATATGTGAATGTGTGTATATGTGTGTGTGTATATGTGTAAGTGTGTGTGAGGGTGTATGTATGTGTATGTGTACACACAGTATTACAAGAAAGGGCAATACTCACTTGAAATATCAATGTGCCTATTAGTGCTATTTATTATATAGGAAAAATACGTAACAGTAGTCAAGCGTTTCACTTCTTATAATATTGAAATTCCCCTGGATCACAGCCCTTACAAGCTGGCTGATTATTCATTTGGAGAAAGTATGGGGGTTTTCTCTTCATTTTTTTAATATAAAATTAAACATATATGTAAATGTAAGTGGGTCATAAGGAATTATGCCCAGAAAGCAAATCTGATCAAACCTCTCCATACATATTACAGTTACACCCCACTCATACAGCAGGTTAGGAACCGGAGCGCCGCTGTAAAGTGAAAACCGCCTTAAAGTGAAACAAGGCAGTTTTAGCTTTCTTTTCACTTGCTAGTGTGTTGAAAAGCTTGAAAACATGTTTGAACTAACATATATTAGTGGTGCAATAGTGCTACATTTAGTTTAACACTAGCACAGCACAGTATTCAATTAGTATTCAATAAATACTGTACCTGTAAAATAGGGACAATTACTGCAGTAAAATTTGTCAAGACTACAATACTGAGACACAGATTGCACTATAATGCTGTAAACAGTAAATAACAAAATGGTGACCGTGACAGTCACTTTTCTCGCAATCTCACGACAATTACAGCACTGTTTAAAAATCCTTTGAGGTTGAACTTTAGCTCCACAAAGCGCTGTATTAGCGAAGCGCTGTAAAGTGAAACGCTGTAAAGTGAGGTATACCTGTACTCTCTCTTTAAATACAGGAAACAGAAACAGTAAGAATAAAATCTCAGTATATATTAAACACAACAGTAAAGACCAGCTGCATATAATGATGCGTCTGCTCTGTACTTTCTCAAATTACACATCAAATAAACCACCAGTAACTGTGCTATACTTAAATGAGCACACGTGGAAATAAACAATAAAAAGATGATGGTTAAATGATATAACTTGTATGCAAACTAACATCAACTCACTCCACCCTATCATTTCTATTTTCATACCCAGGAAAGACAAGCAACGGACAGAGCAGTTCCAGTATGTATACTTCATATGCAATTATATCTACTAACTAAGCAATCATATATTTAGTTCCATTTTCAGCTCTTTATTGAAGAAAGCATCCGGGTATAGCCATGGGATTTGCTGGATATACAGTAGAGAAGTTTACATAATGTCTCATTAAATTAAGGGAGATTGCCAACTTGGCATTAACCGCAGAGACTTCAGTGGGAGTTTTCAAGCAGCAGTTACCAGCTGGCAATAGTGGATGTCCTAGAATTTTAGAGCTGTGTGTTTGGTATTTTAGACCAACAAAAATGAGTTTTTAAAAGGGACATGAAAGTCAAAATTTAAAACTTTAATGATTTTTTTAAAACAAGATTTCAATTTACTTCTGTTATTTAATTTACCTCATTCTTTTCTAATTTCACATTTCTTGGACCCTGTATGGCAGTAGTGCTTGTAACAATAATTTTAACAGTCTTAGACATTGTTGTAAATGCTGCTACCCTATAGTTTCTCAATAATGTATAACATTAGGCTCAATCACAATCATTCAGAAATTTTTTTTTTTAAGAATGTATCTATGAAAACCAAAGTGAAATGTAATGGTGTTTTTCTAAAGGATTGTGATCAACTCAATTGTTACAAAGTAAGCTACCATAGAGTACTCAGGACATGTGACTGGTAATCAGCCTACCTATGTATGCTTTAACAGCAAACGATACAAAGAGAACAGAGTAAATGGAATAACAAAAAAATCTGCTCACTCTCCTTAAAGAAAGTTAAATTTTCACATCCATGACCTTGGTGCAATATTATCTGCAGGACTAGTGTATTTATGTGCATAGGAACCAGCTAAATAACTTAAATTATGCTTACCTGATAATTTTCTTTTCTTTAGATGGAAAGAGTCCACAGCTGCATTCATTACTTTTGGGAAATAAGAACCTGGCCACCAGGAGTAGGCAAAGACACCTCAGCCAAAGGCTTAAATACTCCTCCCACTTCCCTCATCCCCCAGTCATTCTGACGAGGAACAAGGAACAGTAGAAGAAATACCAGGGTGAAAAGGTGCCAGAAGAATAAAAAAATAAGAGACGCCCCACAGAAAAAATACGGGTGGGGAGCTGTGGACTCTTTCCATCTGAAGAAAAGAAAATGATCAGGTAAGCATAATTTAAGTTTTTCTTCATAAATGGAAAGAGTCCACAGCTGCATTCATTACTTTTGGGAAAACAATACCCAAGCTATAGAGGACAGTGAATGCAAAAACAGGAGGGTACCATAGGCGGCCCATTCTGAGGGCACTAGGCCTGAAAAAAAAAAAAACACAACACAACCAAACCCCGCTTCGTCGGAGCTGGACAAAAAAACTAGAAGGAAAAGGCCCCAAGGACACTGACCCGCAGATAGTCCGAAAGCCTAACTAGAGACCACAAAGCAGATTCCCTGAGCCAACACTCCTCCAGAGGAATCATCGCCCAGCAGTCAGTCCCCACACAACCCTTACTAGTACTGTACCAAAATCCACAAAACAGAGAGGACAAGGGTGAACCAAAGGGAAACCCAAAAAGGTACAGCAAGATCCAATAAAGATAAACACTTTTTAGGCAACCACAAAAGTAGCAAAAAAGAGAGAAGCGCAATATAAAGATGTAAAGGTATTAAATTAAAATGTTCATATGGTTAATACTATGAAAATATCTATTACTCAATATATAAATAGCAAAAAACCACAAACTCCTGAATCAACAAGACAAATCAATGAATCTATTATTAAAGAAGTTGCGATATTTATATAGTAATGATTCTGGTCAAGTCCTTGTATACAATGATTTTCAGCTAAGTATAAGCCCCAGATCCAGGGTAGTGCTGCAGCTCCTCAAACAGGTGATGATGCTGTATTCCCTGAAAAGCCGTCTAAATGTAGAAAGAGAAGAGTGCAAACACGATTCAAGTGTAGATATCCAGGTTTTATTTATAGCCACACGCTATATACATACTCACAAGAGACAAGAAGTTAAAAGGCACGTCACATATAAAGTCCCCAACGCTCCCACGGTCAATAAAACATACAGGTGTATGATCGGAGAGTCTTTTTCCTAAAAGCAATGCACAATGGCTATATTGTACTAACCGATTTACCAGGGGTGTGGGTAAAGGCCCTTGGCTCTTCCGTGTGCAGGTTCCTACTGACAGTACACGTATACCACGTGATACCAGAGCTCCTACGGAGGCCTCACAGGGTCAAAATTCAATGTAGCTACTAAACGTTCTATGTGTTTCGTCCCTAGTCAGAGGGACTTTCTCAAGAACTGACTGCTATATCCCTACATGCTCCTTTATAGGGGGATACAGATACTGCCTGGCCAATAGAGGGTATAATAATGTATAATTTCAGGTACACCATTTCTTTTCATTAGTGCATACTGCTTACCCTTCCTCATATAGGGGACAATGTCAGCCTGTTCTGATGCATCAAATCTCCCCAGAAACAAAAGACTGCACATACCTCAATGCTGCTTGTAGCAAGACACCGTTCTCCACACTGAAGATCTTCTCACACTGCCTTCAGCTGTGTTGTGGGAACCATCATGGATCTTAGATAATGTTCGCTAAGATCATCAACATCAGGGCAGAAAATAAGATGTCTCCACTCCTCTTGGGAGGCAATAGACTGACAAATTCCCCCTGAGAAAAATAGTACTCACTGGCACCATTTTAAAAATAAAAAACTTCTTGATTGAAGAATCTAAACTAACACCTCACTTTACCTCTTCCTATTACTAACACAGGCAAAGAGAATGACTGGAGGTAGAGGGAAGGGAGGAGCTATATATACAGCTTTGCTGTGGGTGGTGGTCTTTGCCACTTCCTGTTAGCAGGAGGTTAATATCCCACAAGGATGAAATGCGTGGACTTGTCATATCTTGTAGAAGAAATATATATATATATATATATATAGATAGATAGATAGATAGATAGATAGATAGATAGGATAGATATAGGATAGACATGTAGATATTAAATGTTTCTTTACTAAAAAAAAAAGTATATGTAGACCAAACACCTATTAAAAATATAGTAGAAAAGTGTATGTAGACTATTAACAGTATATGTAGACTGCACGCTATAGTAGAAAAGTGTATGTAGACTATTAACAGTATTAGGGATGCACCGATACCGATACTAGTATCGGTACCGATACCAAGTATTTGCATGAGTACTTGTACTCGTGCAAATGCACCGATACTTAAACCGATACCTCTACTTCCTACCCATATGCTATCTTGTGGCGTTTTTTCAAACTGCATGTTCCCATTTTAAACTTTAAAGTGGAGACTAAACTAAAAATTGTTTACTACTGTTCCGACAATACAAATTGCTGTTATTTGTATTATTGTAGGAGAGATCCCTGTGTACTGGGCAGTTAATAAAACAGATTTCCATCTCTGGCTAAAATGGCCCAAAAATATCTTTCTGCCCCATGCAGTAGTGTGAAAAGTGAAAGACTGTTCAACTTAAGAGTCGACCCTCCATACAAATGTCAGATTGATGTTATATAACAGGCCTACAACCCAATTGCATCACCCCTTAAAAAATATTACAATAAAATATTACATTTAATTTATAAACATGTTCAGTGAACTGTTTTATTATTTCATAATGTCTTTTGAATTACAGCCCTTTATAATTATAAAGAAGGAATCTTAAATAATTAGTCTGTATTGTGCTTGGTAAACTGTCACATGACATTAAAAAAAAAGTATCGGTAATTGGTATCGGCGAGTATTTGAAAACAAGTATCGGTACTTGTACTCAGTCATAAAAAAATGGTATTGGTGCAACCCTAAACAGTATATGTAGAATGCATGCTTTAGTAGAAAAGTATATGTAGACCGCACGCTATAGTAGAAAAGTGTATGTAGACTATTAACAGTATATGTAGACCGCACGCTTTAGTAGAAAAGTATATGTAGACCGCACGCTATAGTAGAAAAGTGTATGTAGACTATTAACAGTATATGTAGACCGCACGCTTTAGTAGAAAAGTATATGTAGACTGCACGCTATAGTAGAAAACTGTATGTAGACTATTAACAGTATATGTAGACCGCACGCTTTAGTAGAAAAGTATATGAAGACTGCACGCTATAGTAGAAAACTGTATGTAGACTATTAACAGTATTTGTTGACCGCACGCTTTAGTAGAAAAGTATATGTAGACCGCACGCTTTAGTAGAAAAGTATATGTAGACTGCACGCTTTAGTAGAAAAGTATATGTAGACTGCACGCTTTAGTAGAAAAGTATATGTAGACTGCACGCTATAGTAGCACCCTGTTTTCTGTCTGAATGAAGTTTCCAAACTAGAGACCACCTTTTAAAGTGAAAATACTACAAACCATCTATGTTATATTGCTACACCCCATGTGGTAGAAACAAAAACGTGCAAAGTTAAAGCACATGCTTCAAATTACTGCTAAAATTGTTGCGGCCAAATCCTTTTTTATTCCCTAGTGAAAGCAAGCGCACAATAAGACAATCGTCTTTGTGATCTACTGTGGCAAAAATTACTTCATGAATAATGCATTCATCACATACAGTACAGATACCAATCCAAAGTATTAGTCATAGGCAGACGGATACTATAAAGAGTCTGTTCAGTAAAAAAGGCACAAAGCAAAAAATAGACACAAATCTTTATTACATAAAGAGCCAAGTAAGCAGAGAAGGTAAACTATATACCAACCATAAAATGTAATATATATACACCAAATATATTTGTGTGATTTATTATTTTTGCATTTCTCTGGTTTTTAGCACACGCTATATAGTCTAATAAAAGTGGCCTGATTGTTTAGAAGCCCTTTAAAAAACATGAAATTGGGTTTATTTATTAATGTAAATTTAGGAAATGAACTTCCATTTTTTTTTCACCCTCACATAGAACTCCAACAGTATTTATATATAAAGTCCACTACAATAAGAAGCAGTACTGGGGTAATTGTGAGGTAATATCTTTTTTTTTTTTCAGAGAGATATTCATGGGCTATTTTCTAGTCAATATTTTACCTATATGCTGTAGCTTATGCATAAATATAAAATATGGTCTTTGTTTTATAGCCCTGCCACCTTCTATGATGTGACTGTTTATAGCGTGAAGAGATCAGTTACATATCCCTCTAACTGGTCACAGCAAATGAGACAATAGGCAAGATCCATAGATGCTGGTTAGGTTGCAGAGGGGCCTCAATAATAATAAATAAATAAATGAATAAATAAAAAGGTTCATTCCATCCAAAAGGTAATTACAAAACAGTGTACTTTTGAATAGAAACATTTTTGCAATATACATCTATTAGCAAACATTCTTCTAGTAAAAGTTATCACTGCTTTCAGTGAGTTTTTACTGTGCATGTGCATTATATTTAACCCCTTAACGACCAAGGACGTGCAGGGTACGTCCTCAAAAAAAAGGCAGTTAACGCCTGAGGACGTACCCTGCACGTCCTCGTGTGGAAAGCAGCTGGAAGCGATATGGAGGCATCCTGCAATAAGGCTGCATGGCCATCCGATGCAGAGAGAGCCACTCTGTGGCCCTCTCTGCACCGGACATCGATGGCTGGTATCGTTGGTGGGTGGGAGCTGACTTGGGAGGCGGGTGGGCGGCCATCGATGGGCCGTGTAAGGTGGAGGGGGGCGGGATCAGGGGCGGAGCTGACGGGGGCGCTGACGGGCGCGCGCCTGCACAAAGGGCGGCGGACGGGCGCGCGCCTGCACAAAGGGCGGCGGGCGGGCGCGTGCACGGGGCAGGAGCGGGTGGGAACCGCTATACTACAGAAAATGAGAATGTAACTATGTGGGGGAAAAGGGCAAATATTAAAAAAAATAAACAGCAGTCAAAGGGATCTTGGAGGGGTGGGGGGTTGTTCTTGGGTGTGGGGGGAGCTACACTACAGAAAAAGGGATTTTTTTTAAAAAAAAAGCACATTTTTTTCTAAACTGGGTACTGGCAGACAGCTGCCAGTACCCAAGATGACGCCCATTAAGGCAGAGGGGAGGGTTAGAGAGCTGTTTGGTGGGGGATCTGTGAGGTTGGGGGCTATGGGGGGATCCTACACAGCAGCATATGTAAATATGCTAAAAAAAAACCCTCAAAAAAGCCCAAATATACCTTTTATTTTAGTACTGGCAGAGTTTCTGCCAGTACTTAAGATGGCGGGGACAATTGTGGGGTGGGGGAGGGAAGAGAGCTATTTGGGAGGCATCAGGGGGTCTGATGTTTCAGGTGGGAGGCTGAGCTCTACACTAAAGCTAAAATTAACCCTGCAAGTTCCCTACAAGCTACATAATTAACCCCTTCACTGCTAGCCATAATACACGCGTGATTCGCAGCAGCCTTTAGCGGCCTTCTAATTACCAAAAAGCATCGCCAAAGCCATATATGTCTGCTATTTCTGAACAAAGGGGATCCCAGAGAAGCATTTACAACCATTTGTGCCATAACTGCATAAGCTGTTTGTAAATGATTTCAGTGAGAAACCTAAAATTGTGAAAAAGTTAACGTTTTTTTTAATTTGATTGCATTTGGCGGTGAAATGATGGCATGAAATATACCAAAATGGGCCTAGATCAATAGTTGGGGTTGTCTACTACACTACACTAAAGCTAAAATTACCCCAAAATGCTCCCTACATGCTCCCTAATTAACCCCTTCACTGCTGGGCATAATACACGTGTGGTGCACAGTGGCATTTAGCGACCTTCTAATTACCAAAAAGCAACGCCAAAGCCATATATGTCTGCTATTTCTGAACAAAGGGGATCCAAGAGAAGAATTTACAACCATTTATGCCATAATTGCACAAGCGGTTTGTAAATAATTTCAGTGAGAAACCAAAAGTTTGTGAAATAATTTGTGAAAAAGTGAACGATTTTTTGTATTTGATCGCATTTGGCGGTAAAATGGTGGCATGAAATAAACCATAATGGGCCTAGATCAATACTTTGGGTTGTCTACTAAAAAAAATATATATACATGTCAATGGATATTCAGAGATTCTTGAAAGATATTAGTGTTCTAATGTAACTAGCACTAATTTTGAAAAAAAAAAAATGGTTTAGAAATAGCAAAGTGCTATTTGTATTTATGGCCCTATAAGTTACAAAAAAAGCAAAGAACATGTAAACATTTGGTATTTCTAAACTCAGGATAAAATTTTGAAACTATTTAGCATGGGTGTTTTTTGGTGGTTGTAGATATGTAACAGATTTTGGGGGTCAAAGTTAGAAAAAATGTGTTTTTTTCGATATTTTCCTCATATTTTATAATTTTTTTATAGTAAATGTTAAGATATGATGAATATAATGGTATCTTTAGAAAGTCCATTTAATGGCGAGAAAAACGGTATATAATATGTGTGGGTACAGTAAATGAGTAAGAGGAAAATTACAGCTAAACACAAACACCGCAGAAATGTAAAAATAGCCTTGGTCCCAAACGGACAGAAAATGGAAAAGTGCTGTGGTCATTAAGGGGTTAAATATGTCTTGTGTACCAACACTTTAAACAGTATGTCCGCTCAGAGCTTGCAGTCGCTTCATGCAAATGGAGTTATTTCCAACACGATACAAGAAACGATCAGATAGATCTCTGAGCAGACGAACTGTTTAAAATGCAGCTGCAGGAGGCTTATTTAAATATGATACATGTGCACATGCCCAGTAAAATCTCTTGTTGAAAACAGTGATAGCTTTTACAAGAAGCATCTTTGCTAAGACAAGTATATTTAAAAAACTTTAATTATGCTTACCTGATCATTTTCTTTTCTTCAGATGGAAAAAGCCCACAGCTGCATTTATTACTTTTGGGAATTCAGAACCTGGCCACCAGGAGGAGGCAAAGACACCCCAGCCAAAGGCTTTAATACCACTCCGACAAAAACACAGCTTCGTCTGAAGCCGAGGAAGCTTTGAAAAAGAAAAAGGCCCCAAGGACACTGACCCGCATAGTCCATAGCCTTGCTAGAGACCGCAGAAAAGACTTGACTGAGCCAACACGCCTCCGGGAGACACAGTCGCCCAGCTGCCCCCCAACAACACACCCCTTACCAGAGAAAGGGATAAACAACCGTAAACTCCCAAGAGGGAGAAGACATGGAAGAAAAAAATCAAGGATTCCCGAAGGGGCCCCAAATAGGGAGCACCAAGTTCCAAATAAAAATAAGGAACCCCTAGAACCGAGCCAAGCTCACAGAAACCCTAACCGGTCTTGAGAAACAAGGAAGGCAACGACCAGACCCCAGATTGTACAGAAACCACAAGGTTAAGATCGGAAATCTGAACAGTTAAAAAAACTTCTTCTAAATACAATGCAACCGCACCCTAAAGACAACTGAAGACGGAGTCCTCAAGTCGCAAGATAAGTCAGAATATCGAAATATTCAGTGGACACATCACAGGCTATCCAAAAACTGCCCGTCCTTCTCACATATCTTGAACATGGAGAAAGCGCAGAACCTCAAGGAGGCTCACCGACCTCAAAATGACCCGAGGATGAACAATAGATCCCAGATATTGTTTAAACCCCGGACCAGCCCAAGCAAACAAGCAGATCTGAAAAACAGGGGAACGGAAAATACCCCAATCACAAGCCCCCAGGGAAGGACGGAATAGGGTGAACTCGGCCACCCCAACAGAGCTCGGGTGCCAATCCAAAAAGCTCCTTCAAACAGGTACTCCCAAGGAGAACCCCAGAGGAGATGAACATAGAAAAAAAAGCAGTAGATCCCTATGAAGACCTAGCACACTCTATGACCAACATGGAGACTTCAAGCTCCACAGATGGAACAGAACAACTCCAGAAGAGCAGACTGCTCTCCTTTACAAGATAAAAACACCTGTTCCAACCTCCTGCACACAGGACAGGACAACGACTCTCCAGAGAGAGGAAACCTCCCCTCCATAGGAGGACAAACTACCCCCCCAAAGGGAAAATCATATATAAGAACAGCACATATGCTCACAAGACATGAGCCCTAGTCTGATGAAAACAAAAGCCGAATGAAAATCATACAGACATCCTGATGAACACAGAAAGAACTCCCTCTGAAGGGGAGCATACATCATTCAAAAGGACAAGGCAAGCCATAAGTAGCGTATCCAAAAGCGCACAAACAACCTAGCCAAGCTGCTAACAGGCTCAAACAAGCCAGTCCTTAGGCCCTAGCGTATGTCCCCTGGAAAAACTGGATCGCTCCGAACCAGTCAAAGGATCTAAGGCGCCGGACCTCCAGAAAGATCCCAAACAAAAACTAAAGGCCCAGGCCCCAGAATTGTTTAAAACAAAACAACACCCCATGGAACACAAATACCCCATCAAAGAATCAGACCTCACAGGGGAATAAACGGACTAACCCGGAAAATGGGGACAAAACTCACTCATAAATCCCAACACAAACAGAAGAGAACACCATTTGCAGGAGTACGACACTCCAAAAATGAGCTAGGGCAAGACAGAAGCGTGCCAAGACTCTAGAAACCAAGGGAGAACATCGAGGACAAAGTCACCCAAAGAGCGAGTAGAACAAAAGGCTAGTCTCCATATCTACCTCAGATTACATAACCAGAGGACCACACCCAAGGAAAAATAATGCAGCGCATCCCAAACCCCGGTAGAAAAACCCCTAAGCGAAGCTCGGAGAAGGAGACAACACAGCCTAGCATCCATGATAGGGAAACAAAAAACTCCCAAAAGTAGGAAAAAGCCACCCGCTCCCCATAAGGCGGTCAAAACCGCTAAGGGAAATTGGACAAAGTCCAGAAATCTCGACCCAAAGGGAGAGAACTTCAAAAGGAACATGACCAAAAAGGACAATTCCATAGAGCCCCTGAAGGGCAAAACCGCCAGGAACCGGCGGCAAGGAGGGCCCTAAGACCCCCAAACCACATGGGGAAATAAACACTCTAATTTCCGATGAAAAATTGGAAACTGAGTGTGACGCAGCAGAAGTACACCGAGTCCCAGTCGACCAGCCTAATAGGCAAATAAGGACTGAACCAATCCACCATGCCTCACTGACCCTCAGGTCCTCTCAGAATGGTTAGCTAAAACTTGTAAAATAAAAACAAGAATAACACAAATAATAATGTGAAGCACTTGGCACCCTCACCGGACCAGCCAGGCAAAACAGACGCCACTTGTCGGAAAAAAAGGCAGCAAAACAGAAGGATCTGAACCCAATTAGGACCAGCCTGAAGCCAAGGATCAGTACTGTCAAGGCCACATATAGTCACCCCCAGTGATGGAGAGATAAAAACATAGGACTAAACATGTCCACACACCAGAACAAACTTCCGTAGAAGTAAACAGTGCGATCAAAAATCGCGAGTATGGATTCCAGAAAAAAAATTCCAGAAGGAAATATATAATAAACCTGAGCTTGAGCCAAATAAAAAACATCCTAAGATAAAGACTAAGGCAACCCGTAGGTTATCGCCCAAGAAGAACAGACACACCCGCAGGACCAGCCGAACAAGGACCCTGTTCTTCCAAGCTCAGAACTGGAAAGGGATACATAAGAAACAAAATTATAAAAAGATTATGTCATCCTCATATCTAATTCTGCAAGCCATTCGTAGGAGAAGACTGAGAATACCCAGGTCCATTAAGGATGGGATCCTCCAACAACGTCAAAACATGCCTAAGTAGGACACAAAGGCACGCCAGTCTATAACGAAAGGTACAGCATACCTTCGCCGGAGCTAAAGATGACCCTGGCCTGAAGGTTGACCCCCCTGAAGCCTCAGGGACAGTCGTTCCCTCGGAGAGCTGAACAGGACCAGGCCATCCCACGCCTGAGGAGCCCCGGTTAACAAAACACGTACAATATCGTAAGCACACTTCTGGGAGTTGCAGATGTGCCAACGCCATAAGTATGGACATGCGGAACCGTGCCATAACCTCCGGAGGGAACAAGCCACCTTTCAGAGAAGGATAAGCAAAATCTGTTACCTGCATGCGAAGTGAAAGAGATGGTTGTAGGGAACTTGCCACTCGAGGAACAAAACCCCCAGAGGCGGATGGCTCAGCGGCCCTTTGATTCCCCAATCCTGAGGAACTGAGCACTCTGAAACGGCATTCAGAACATAACTGATAGGCCTGTATCATCCGGGCCAATTCGTATTCATCACAAGAAGCAGAATTTGAACTAGAGACTTCAGTCTCCACAATATCAGAATCCTCCATAACGAGGTATTGAATACAAAAAATGGACCAAATTAAAAAATGTAAATGGCACCCGACACCCCCAATGACTGGGACACTCACCACCCCTTATGAACCAGACACTGGCGAACCAGAATTTTTCCGTCACCACATGGTCAAGAATGCGGAAATGGAGAGCCAAAACGTAAACACGGCCGGTCACCAGGTGAACCGTACAGTCCAGACAAAGCACTGTTATGTTCCACAAGTCATGAGCCGAAGTAACACTAAACATAAGCAGTTCGAATGACATAACAAACCTGATTAAAAAAAAACTGTTCAATAACCCCCCTCAGTAGATTTTAACCCTTGATTCTAAGATACAAAAAGGAGCCTCTGAGTTATAGTTAGTCCCGAAAGGCGGTAGCCTCTCGGGAAAACATTAGTATTACAATACAATCATGACGAAAGTAAAATGAAACTATATTACCGGAATCTACGCTGTGGAACAGGAACACGGCCCTTCAAGTGTGACAGATAGTAGCTTTGCCTCTGCCATGGACTTGAGAGAAGAAGCAGGCAGCAAAACTCATCAAAGCTGATTGCTTGTGAAGCTGTTAATACGAGTCGGGATGGTTTCATAGAGAGACTCTCCCTGCATCTCCGGACTCTAACTTTCACCCATGCTCTCAATGAGAGACTGACAGGATTACTTAAAACTCCAGTCCCATGCCGTAGAGTACTACCCTCAATAAGAGACTATCGAAAATTTCTGAAACTTCTCTGCCAACCTCCTGGGAAGAAAGGCAAAGAATGACTGGGGGGTGAGGGAAGTAGGAGGGGTATTTAAGCCTTTGGCTGGGGTGTCTTTGCCTCCTCCTGGTGGCCAGGTTCTGAATTCCTAAAAGTAATGAATGCAGCTGTGGACTCTTTCTATTTATAAAGAAAAATGTTTCTATTCAAAATCTAAATTCACTCACACATCTTTCAGTTTTGGCTGGAATGGCCCTTTAAGGCAACATAACATTTGAAACATAGATAATGACGGCAGATAAGAGCCATAGGCCCAGCAAGTCTGCCCAATATTTCTGCCCAATATTTCCTAAAAGTATAAAAACTTATCTAGCTGGTAGGATAGCCTCATGCTTGTCCCAGGCATTCTTAAAATCTGCCACAGTGTTTGTCATTACTACCTCTTGTGGAAGTTTATTCCATGAATCAATCACACTTTCTGTAAAGAAGTGCTTCCTCAAATTACTCCTGAATATACTACCCCCTTCAGCTTGAGATCATGACCCCTTGTTTTTGATTTTTCCTATTTATGTAAAATACTCACTGGCTCAGTTCTACTAAGCCCTTTAATATACTTGAAAGTTGCTACCATATCACTTATTTCCCTTCTCTTCTCTAAGCTATACATATTTAGGTAATTGAGCATCTCTCTTTATTTTTTAGACCATGTACCATTTTAGTAGCCCTCCTTTGCACAGATTCAAGCTTGTTTATATCCTTCTGAAGATATGACTTCCAGAACTACACACAATACTCAAGATGATGCCTAACAGAGAGAGTAGGCACACTGTAATGAATCCTTATATAATATATATAAAATTGAATTTTCACTAGGACCTATATTCAACACATCCTTTGTCCCCCCTACCTCTAAACCATCATGGGATTACCTTGAGTGTCAATCCGTGCTGCGAGAATACTGGAGCTTATCTTCTCCTTAGCCCGGCTCTATCCGTAACCTCCACGGGTCGAGACACACTTGGCAGCGGAATCAGCTGATCGCCCGGCGTACGCACTCTGCACGCTGTCCCAAACCCGGAAGTGAGGCTCCACTGACGTCGTGAGTGACGTATGTACATGGGGGGGGGGGAGTGAAGGTACCTGGACTGGCTGCAAAACACCTGACCAGGCAGGTACAGCGGTACCGAAAGCTGGTAGTAGAACAGGAATAGAAGTAGATGTGGAGCCGCTGTATAGTTAAAACAATAGATTCTTTATTTGAAGTTCCTAAAAAGTTGGGAGGCATCCCAAACACATAGATAGGTAACGCATAGGTGCGTTGCCTATCTATGTGTTTGGGATGCCTCCCAACTTTTAAGGAACTTCAAATAAAGAATCTATTGTTTTAACTATACAGCGGCTCCACATCTACTTCTGTTCAAGTTGCATAATAACCATACTATTTCTGCTGAGAATACCTCTACTAATACATCCAAGCATTCTACCGGCCTTACTCGCTGCAGTACTACATTGTCTACTAAATTTTAAATCATCTGAAATAATAATCCCCAAGTCCTGTTCCTCATTTGTAACAGCCAGTAAAGTGTCATTGAGTCTGTAATTAACGTTTAGATTTTTGCTTCCCTAAATGCATAATGTTACACTTTGCTGTGTTAAACTTTAGATCCCAGTCATGTGTCCAATCCTCCAATTGTTCTCTATCACTTCTCATTTTGTCTACCCCCCTTCCCTGGAAAATCTACTCTTTTACAAAGTTTTGTATCATCTGCAAACAGACATACTTTTCCCTGCAGCCCTTTGCTGATATCTCTGATAAATATGTTAAACAAAACAAGTCCCAGCACTGACCCCCGAAACACACTACTAGTAACAGCCCCCTCTGCTAAATGTACTCCACTGTTTTCTGTAATTAAGCCAGCATTCTATCCAGTTCACAATTTTTGAGTCTAGACCAAGGAGATAATTTGTGAATTAGTTTGTTGAGTGGGATGGTGTCAAATGCTTTGCTGAAATCTATATATGCTACATCAACTGCTCCACCCTGGTCTAATATTGATTGTCCCTCAATTCACCTTTCTTTCTAGTCAAAACTCAGTGGGTGTTCCTGAAATTTACATACTGTATATACGGTTTTGTAAAATGTATCAAAAAATATCTCACCCAGCGAAGGCGGACTATTAGAAAAAATATGTCTGTGAAAGAAGTTCTGTAAATGCGTGTAATTGTTAAATATTCACATCTGTTTTTTTATCTTTAAATTATTTTTTTCTAGTTAGACTTGAACTTGCCTGAGAAATCTCACAGGGCTAATCATGTACATTCTTTAGCATTCTTAAACCGTGGTCAAGTTTATTCATGTACACCACGACTTAGCATGTGGGATTTACAAAGACGTGATTGCGCTTGTATCCTTTTCCTTTTTATTCTGTTTCTTGAATATTTTCACGTTTCCTTCGGTTTATATGTTGAGAGTGCACTGGTTTATAGAGATTGATGTTTTTATCTTTTTTTTTTTTTTTTTAACTTTTGTGATGTTGGTATTGTGACAGTGGAAGTCATTCTATGTGGTAGGAAATTACCAGTTGCAAGATAAAAGCAGCTCCATTGACTCCTCTCCATTGACTCCTATAGAGCTGATCTCACCAGTTGCCGCTCTGATGGTACATATCTCATTGAATTATGTAGTATTTGAGTGGTGAAGTTGCTGTGAGTTTTTTTCAGCAAGATATTTAGTTTCACAAATGAATTTTGAATCCAAAACAATGGAGATGTATTCAGGTGCATCCATGGGGGAGACTCAATTCCTTACTGTTGGGAAATACAACACCTGGCCACCAGGAGGAGGCAAAGACATCCCAGCCAAAAGCTTAAATAATCTCAGAAAAAACTCTCCTGGCTAAGATCTAGATTTTAATAAAGGAAAGGACCCGGTATCAGCAGGTCCCTGCAACAAGGAGATGAGGACATCCCCACCAGATCTGTGAACCAAGTTCTTTGCAGCCAGGATGGAGCAATTAGAATCACTGATACTTGCTCTTGTTTGATGCGGGCCACCACATGAGGGAGAAGCGGTAATGGAGAAAAGCGATATATGAATCTGAACCTCCATGGAACCACTAGGGCATCTATTAGAACAGCTTGAGGATCCCTCAATCTCAACCCGTACTTGGGTAGTTTCACATTGAGACGGGAGGCCATGAGGTCTATCTCCCATCTGCTGCATATCTCTGCCAAGACCTTGGGGTGGAGAGACCATTTGCTTCGTCAAAAGGATTGCCTGCCGAGGAAGCTTACTTCCCAGTTGTCCACACTCGGAATGTGGATCACTGACAGCGTACAGTTGTAAGCATACTTCTCTCATCACTAAGGAACTTCTCATGGTGATGTAGGCTACTGAAGTTATATTGTCTGATTGAAATCTGATAAACTGGGACGAACCCAGGAGGGTCCAAGCCTTCAGAGCATTGAAGATTGCCATCCCTTAGGTCTGTTCTTATCCTGAGGTAGGAAGGCACCTTTCCCTCCAGTAACCGTAGAGATGATAGAGTCCAGACCTGGTCCGAAAAAGATCTTCCCCTTGAAAGAAAGAGAAAGGTGTCTGGATTTAAAAGTCATATCCACAGACCAAGACTTCAACCAGAGAGCCCTGCGGGCTAGGACCACAAAACCTGAAGCCTTAGCATTCAGGCGAATAATCGACATATTCGCATCACAGATTAAATAATTAGCTACTCTTAAAGCTTTAATTCTCTCCTGAATATCCTCGAGGGGAGATTCCACCTCGATATGCTCTGACAGTGAGTCGCACCAGTAGGTGGCGGCCCAGTACACTGCTTCCTCTGGTAGAAATAAAAATCCAGCGTGCTGGAACATTCTCCTTAGGAAAGTTTCCAACTATTTATCCATAGGTTCTCTAAAAGAAGAGCTATCAGAATATAGGGATAGTAGTACGCTTAGCTAGTGTCGAAATGGCGCCATCCACCTTAGGGATGGAGCCTCATAGCTCTAATTGAGAGTCAGGGACCGGAAACAAATTTTTAAAAGTAGCCAAGGGAGAAAAGGATGTTCCAATTCTTTCCCATTCATTACTAATAATGTTCACCATACGAACTGGGACCGGAAAAGTTTGTGGGACCTTCCTGTCTTCATAAACCCTATCTAATTTAGGGATCTTAGGTTCCTCAGGTAGCTTAGCCTCTGGAACCTCTAGCGTAGACAGGACCTCCTTCTTTAAAAAACCCAGATGTTCAATTTTAAATCTTAAGGAAGTTTCCTCTTTCTGAGGATATTTAGTAATAGAAGTCTCCGACATACAAGCTAAATCCGATTGGAAATTAGATAATTCTAAAAATGGGATAACTGTGTTTAACCTTTTTCATAAGTTTCCCAGAGATAGGGCACTCAGAGCCGCAGACACAGCAGATAGTAACTATGCGGTAAAGTCTGCAGGAAAAAGGCCCCCTCCAGATGGAGAAATAGCTGTGCCACGGGGAACTGCATGTGAAGCGGTTAGGGTAGAAAGGATAGTAATCTCTCGGGTCACAGAATCCTGAGAGGTTGATGGCTCAGAGGGACTAATAGCGCTAGAGATAATAGCAGACTTAGCTCCCTTCTTAGACTTTAAAACAGTACCCAGGCAATTGGAACAAAATTGAGCAGACGGGTAAATCACGGCCTCCTCACAATATAAGCAGGTATTATTAATCACTACAGAAGGAGTGGAATCTTCTAACATATTATCAGAATCATCCATAGTAGGTATGTAATCCCACAATAGAAAGAAAAAAAAATGTTTAAATATAGAAAGGCACCTTTACAAAACCAATGACTGGGGCACTCACCACCTCCTAGACCCAGACAACTTATCAAGAAACGCTTCTCAGGAGTGCTGTCTGCAGCAGTATCACAAGGAAGTGAATGAAGCCAAACCCGTTTACGTGGTGCGCAAGGCAGGACCTACCCTGCTATGAAAAAGTGCGCAAAGCTATTAGGAGCTGCACAACTCACAAAGTGAAAGTGAAACCTGCCTGTTCTAGCTAAAAGTACACAGTCTAAATGAGCCATGAAAATGTTCTTAAATATTAAAGCAGTATATAAACTCCCCAAACTGTTCCCAATAAATTTCCACTGAGGAGATATTAACCCTCAATTCTACTGAGGTATAGAGGAGTCACATTGTGAGTCTATATAATGCGTCCCAGCTATATGAAAACAACAGACTAACCCTCCAGGATCCGTGCTGTGGAACAGATACAGCCTCTCAAGTGCGACAGCCTTGTAGCGATGCCCTGACAGGGACCTGAGTGTGGAAAAGCAAGCAGCGTAACTAGTTAACACTGATTGCACAGGAGATGTTAGACAGACAGTCTGGATGACTTGGCAGAAAAAAACTTTCCCTGCATCTCCAGACTAACTTTCATCAATACTCTCACTGAGAGGTTTATATGATTACTTAAAACTCCAGACCTCTCTTGAAGGGAACATACCCGTTAAGGACTATCCGAATCTTCGGACACTTCTCTGCCATCCTCCTCTAGTGACGAAAGGCAAAGAATGACTGGGGGGATAAGGGAGGGATAATTAAGCCTTTGGCTGGGGTGTCTTTGCCTCCTCCTGGTGGCCAGGTGTTGTATTTCCCAACAGTAAGGAATGAAGTTGTGGACTCTCCCTGCCTTATGGAAAGCAAGTAGTAGCTCTGCACAACATAGCAAATCAGTGGTGGCTCTGTATGATGAGTCAAAAGGTGGTGACAATATATTAAACACATGAACCTGCAGACAGGATGTCCTCTTTTCTTTATAGCCATTACATCTAGAGTGTTACTAGCATGTATAAGAGGAAAATGTATCAAGCTGCAGGCAGACAAGTTCTAATGTAGATAACTTTTTTACCTGAAATCCACTAGGCAACATTTAAGACTGCAGAAGAGCTCTGTTCAGTCCAGCCCCCTGCTCTTGGACAACCAGTTATATGAGTGTAGGGCCTTTTAATCACCCCAAACAAATGAGTTTGACGCGTTTTATCTTTGCCACCTAGAATAAGAAGCAGAGATTGTGTCTTGCATTTGTGTTTGCACTCTCGCAAGCCTGAACATGAAGTTCTCAGAAGCTGCAAATGCATCTTGATAAAATTTTCAATCCTTATAACAGATTGCATTTACTTGCAGTGGAGTACTCGCAGGTTTAGTCCAAGAGACTAGTACAATTCACACATATTTTGGACAAATGTCACTGTATTTGATTAGTAATGAACATGTATACACAGTAACACAACACATTGCACTATATTATAATTCAAGGATTCATACACTACAAAATACACTGCCCTGTATAATGATGATGGGTGCCTATACACCACTGGTTTTCAAGCCTGTCCTCAGGCCTAGAGCTGCTACCTCAGCCATGTTTTCCTGGATACTTACGAGTTACACATGCTGTAGGGAGGAACATGTATTGTGCAGTTCATCATCACTATTCATGTGCTGTCCAGAGGCACAATACAAGTTCCACCCACCTTACCCTGCAGCATGCATAACTCATAAGTGTCCAGGAAAACATGGCAGAGGTGGCAATCCTATTTAGGTCTCCTTAACAGGCCAGATTTTCAGGATTACCTTGGGTGAGAGCAGGTAAAATAACCATGTTTACTAATCAGCTGATTATTTCACCTGTGCTCTAGTTCAGAAATCCTAAAATCTGAATTTATTAGAGAGGTGTGGGGACAGGTTTGAAAACCAGTACTGGACAGGTTTGAAAACCAGTACTATACAGTTGTGCTCATAAGTTTACATACCCTGGCAGAATTTATGATTTCTTGGCCATTTTTTAGAGAATATGAATGATAACACAAAAACTTTTTTTTCACTCATGGTTAGTGTTTGGCTGAAGCCATTTATTATCAATCAGCTGTGTTTACTCTTTTTAAATCATAATGGCAATAGAAACTACCCAAATGACCCTGATCAAAAGTTTACATACCCTGGTGATTTTGGCCTGATAACATGCACACAAGTTGAAGCAAAGGGGTTTGAATGGCTATTAAAAGGTAACCATCCTCACTTGTGATCTGTTTTCTTGTAATTAGTGTGCGTGTATAAAAGGTCAATGAGTATCTGGACTCCTGACAGACCCTTGCATCTTTCATCCAGTGCTGCACTGACGATTCTGGATTCTGAGTCATGGGGAAAGCAAAACAATTGTCAAAGGATCTGTGGGAAAAAGGTAGTTGAACTGTATAAAACAGGAAAGGGATATAAAAAGATATCCAACTAATTGAGAATGCAAATCAGCAGTGTTCAAACTCTAATAAAGAAGTGGAAAATTCAAAAACGAGAGGGTATAATATGCAGCCCATTCTGAGGGCACCTGGCCTGAAAACCCCTACCCAAAATCCTGCTTTGTCCGAAGCCGAGAACAACTTTGGGAAAAAAAAGAAAAGGCCCAAGAACACTGACCTGCAGAAAGTCCACAGCCTTGCTAGAGACCGCAGGAACTAGACTCGACTGAGTCAACAGCCTCCAAGAGACACCGTCCCCAGCAGTCGGTCTCCAAACAACACACCACTTACTAAAGAAAGGAAACAAACTACTGTATTCTTCCACAAAGAAAAGGCACTGAGAAAAAAACATGATTGTACTTGTAAAGCGCGGCTAACCCCCCTTAAGGGACTCAAGGCGCCGCTCATTTTATCAACCTCGAAAGGAGGAAAAGCTGAGTAGACCCTCGGTTTGCTACAGTGCAGAGTAGCCACAGTGCATTAGTATGCTGAGCTAGCATAAGGAACTCCAGAAAAAAAACCTAAAAAGGGCACGAGTCCTAAATAAAAACAGATAGCAAAAAAACGAGAAACCGGGTCAGGCTAACAGAGACCCAACCAGTCTCATCGAAACAAGGGGAGGCAACGCCCAGACCCCAGAAATACAGAAACCACAGGATAAGGCCAGGAGTCTGAAACAGAGAGAGGATCTTCCCCTAACACAGTGCAACACACTCTAGAAAGCAACTTAAGACGAAGGTCCCCAAAGTCGCAAAAAGGTATCTCGGAATACCAAAATATTCAGAATGAAACCAAGCTCAGATAGGTCTGACGAACAACACCTGAAGCAAAAACACTGCATGCTGCAGTAATCTAAAAATGATTCTGAAACTTAAATACTTGCAGCGGATAACGTCGCAGGCTATCTAAGAGCTGCCAGTCCTTCCCACAAATCTTGAAAATGGAGAAAGGAGAAACCTCAAAAAGGCTTACTGTACCTTGAATGCTCCGAGGAGGAAATAGCAGAGCAACATCTCAGATTCCAACACCAGACCAGCTCAAGTGACAGATATGTCTGATAGACAGGGGGACAGAAGACCCCAACCACAAGCCCCCAGGGAATGGAAGAAAAAACATAATTTATGCTTACCTGATAAATTTGTTTCTCTTGTAGTGTATCCAGTCCACGGATCATCCATTACTTATGGAATATATTCTCCTTCCCAACAGGAAGTTGCAAGAGTCCACCCACAGCAAAGCTGCTATATAGCTCCTCCCCTAACTGCCATATTCAGTCATTCGACCGAAAACATGCAGAGAAAGGAAAAACCATAGGGTGCAGTGGTGACTGTAGTTCAAATGAAAAAATTACCTGCCTTAAAGTGACAGGGCGGGCCGTGGATTGGATACACTACAAGAGAAATAAATTTATCAGGTAAGCATAAATTATGTTTTCTCTTGTTAAGTGTATCCAGTCCACGGATCATCCATTACTTATGGAATACCAATACCAAAGCTAAAGTACACGGATGATGGGAGGGACAAGGCAGGTACTTAAACGGAAGTTACCACTGCCTGTAAAAAAAAACTTTCTCCCAAAAATAGCCTCCGAAGAAGCAAGGTATCAAATTTGTTAAATTTGAAAAAGTATGAAGCGCAGACCAAGACTCCGTCTTGTAAATCTGTTCAACAGAAGCCACATTTAAAAAAGGCCCAAGTGAAAACCACAGCTCTAGTAAAATGAGCTGCAATCCCTTCAGGAGGCTGCTGTCCAGCAGTCTCATAAGCTAAATGAATTATGCTTTTTAACAAAAAGACAGAGAGGCTGCTGAAGTCTTTTGACCTCTCCTCTGTCCAGAATAGACAACAAACAAGGTGAACGTTTGATGAAAACTGTAGTAACTTGTAAGTAAAACTTTAAATCACAAACCACGTCCAATATTGTGTAATAGACGTTCCTTCTTTGAGGAAGGATTAGGATACAAGCATGGAACAACTATCTCTTGAGTGATGTTCTTGTTAGATACCACCTTAGGAAAAAACCCAGGTTGGTACGCAGGACTACCTTATCCGTACGAAGGACCAGATAAGGAGAATCACATTGTAACACAGATAACTTGGAGACTCTACGAGTCGAGGAAATAGCTACCCAAAAGGAACTTTCCAAGATAAAGATTGATATCTATGGAACAAAAAAGGTTCAAACGGAACTTCTTGAAGAGCCTTAAGAACCAGGTTTAAGCTCCATGGTGGAGCAACAGTTTTAAACACAGGCTTGGATCTAACCAAAGCCTGACCAAATGCCTGAACGTCTAGAATACCTGCCAGACGCTGGTGCAAAAAAATAGACAGAGTAAAATTCTGTCCCTTTTAAGGAATTAGCTGACAACCCTTTTCTCAAAAACATCTTGGAGAAAAGATAATATCCTGGGAATCCAGGCTTTACTCCATGAGTAACCCTTGGATTCATAACAATCAGATATTTACACCATATCTATGTTCAATTTTCCTAGAGACAGGCTTTCATGTCTGTATTTAAGGTATCAATGACTGACTCGGAGAAGCCATGCTTTGATAACATCAAGCGTTCAGTCTCCAGGCAGTCCATCTCAGATTGATTCTATTTAGATGGTTGAAAGGACCCTGAGGTAGAGGGACCTGTCTCAGAAGCAGAGACCGTGATGGAAAGGATGACATGTCCACCAGATCTGCATACCAAGTCCTGCGTGGCTACGCAGGCGCTGTCAAGCTGTCAAAAACACCAAAGCCCTCTCCTGCTTGGTCTTGACCTCCGGAGGAAATCCCACTTCCCCGGAAGAAAAGTCTGACGACTTAGAAAATCCACCTCCCAGTTCTCAACACCTGGGATATGGATAGCTGATAGACAAGAGTGAGTCTCTGTCCAGTGAATTATTGTAAGACTTCTAACATCGCTAGGGAACTTCTGTTCCCCCTTGATGGCTGATGTAAGCCACAGTCGTGTATATTGTCCGACTGAGTATGATGTACCTCAGAGTTGCTAACTGAGGCCAAGTCTGAAGAGCATGGAATATCACTCCCAGAATAGTTATTAGAAGGAGGGTCTCCTCCTAAGTCCACTATCCCTGAGCCTTCAGGGAGTTTCAGACTGCATCCCAACCTAAAAGGCTGGCATCGATTGTAACAATTGTCCCATCTGACCTGCGGAAGGTCATACCCTTGGACAGATGGACCCAACATAGTCACCAGAGGAAGAGAATCTCTGGTCTCTTGGTCCAGGATCAACAGGGGGACAAATCTGTGTAATCCCCGTTCCTCTGACTGAGCATGCATAGTTGCAGCGATCTGAAATGTAGACGTGCAAACGGTACTATGTCCCTTGCCGCTACCTATTAAGCCGATCTCATTCATGTACTGAGCCACCAAAGGGCGCGGATGGGGTGAAAAACACGGCAGAAATTTAGAAACTTTGACAACCTGGACTCCGTCAGGTAAATTTTCATTTCTACAGAATCTATCAGAGTCCCTAGGAGGGAAACCCTTGAGATTGGGGATAGAGAACTCTTTCCTTGTTCACTTTCCACCCATGTGATCTCAGAAATGCCAGTACTACGTCCGTATGAGACTTGGCAATTTGGATGTTTGACGCCTGTATCAGGATGTCGTCTAACTAAGGGGCCACTTCTATGCCCCGCGGCCTAAGGACCGCCAAAGTGACCCCAGAACCTCCATAAAGATTCTTGGGGCTGTAGATATCCCAAAGGAAAGAGCTGCAAACTGGTAATGCCTGTCTAGAAAGGCAAACCTGAAAAACGAAGGTGATCTTTATGCATCACAATGTGAGGATAAGCATCCTTCAAATCCATTGTAGTCCTCTATTGACTCTCCTGGATCATAGTTAAGATGGTACGAATAGTTTCCATCTTAAATGACGGAATTCTGAGGAATTTGTTTAAGATCTTTAGATCCAAAATAGGTCTGAAGGTTCCCTCACCTTGGGAACCACAAACAGATTTGAGTAAAAACTCTGTCCCTGTTCCTCTCTTGGAACTGGATGGATCTCGTACACAATGTAAGAATGCCTCCTCCTTTATCTGGTTTGCAGATAATTGTTAAAGGCGAAATCTCCCCTTTTTTGGGGGGGAATCTTTGAAATCCAGAAGATATCTCTGGGATATAAATTCCAATGCCTAGGGATCCTGGGCATCTCTTGCCCACGTCCGGGCGAAGAATGAAAGTCTGCCCCCTATAGGATCCGTTACCGGATAGGGGTCCGTTCCTTCATGCTGCCTTAGAGGCAGCAGCAGGCTCCTTGGCCTGCTTATCTTTGTTCCAGGTCCAATTGTCTCCAGACCGCCTTGGACTGAGCAAAAATTCCCTCTTGTTTTGCCTTAGAGGAAGTGGATGCCACACCTGCCCTGAAGTTTTAAAAGGCACGAAAATTAGACCTTTTTTGGCCCTTGATTCCTATCCTGAGGAAGGGCATGACCTTTTCCTCCAGTGATATAAGCAATAATCTCCTTCAAACCAGGCCCGAATAGGGTCTGCCCCTTGAAGGGAAGTTAAGTAGCTTATTTATTAAAGTCACGACAGCTGACCATGATATAAGCCATAGCGCTCTGCACGCCAGTATAGTAAAAAACAGAATTCTTAGCCGTTAGTCTAGTCAAATGAACAAAGGCATCAGAAAACAAAGGAATTGGCTAGAATAAGCTTGTCAAATATATTCATCCAATGGAGTCGCAAACTGTAAAGCCTCATCAAGAGACTCAACCCAGTGACAGAAGCAATGTATGCAAGGGGCTGCAGGATAAAACCCTGTTGAATAAACATTTTTTATCCATTGGATCTAAAAAGCACAACTGTCCTCGCCAGAGGTAGTGGTACGCTTAGCTAGAGTAGAAACTCTTCTCTCCACCTTAGGAACTGTCTGCCAGAAGTCCCGTGGTGGTAACTATTAGAAAACATTCTTCTAAAAAATAGGAGGGGAAGAGAACGGAACACCTGGTCTATCCCATTCCTTATTAAAAAAAAATTTAGTAAACCTCTTTAGGTATTGGAAAAACATCAGTACACACCGGCACTGCATATTATTTATCCAGTCTACACAATTTCTGTGGCCCTGCGATTGTACACATTCATTCAGAGCAGCCAAAGCCTCCCTGAGCAACAAGTGGAGGTTCTCAAGCATAAATTTTAAATGTAGAAATATCAGAATCAGGTTAAATCATCTTCCCTGAGTCAAAAAAAAAATCACCCACAGACTAAGCATATTGTGAGGTAGTATCATACATGGTTCTTAAAGCGTCTGTATGCTCTGTATCTACCCCCAGAGCTATCTGCTTTCCTTTAATTTCAGGTAGTCTGACTAATACTGCTGCCAGAGTATTATTTACCACCTTTGCCATGTCTTGTAAAATAAACGCTATGGACACCCTTGATGTACTTGGCGCCATTTGAGCGTGAGTCCCTGAAGCGGGAGTCGAAAGGTCTGACACGTGGGGAGAGTTAATCGGCATAACTTTCCCCTCGACAGAATCCCCTGGTAAAATAAACGCTATGGGTGCCCTTGATGTACTTGGCGCCATTTGAGCGTGAGTCCCTAAAGCGGGAGTCAAAAGGTCTGACACGTGGGGAGAGTTAGTCGGCATAACTACCCCCACGACAGAATCCTCTGGTGATGTTTTTAAAGACAAAAAATGATCTTTATTGTTTAACATGAAATCAGTACATCTGGTACACATTCTAAGATGGGGTTCCACCATGGCTTTTAAACATAATAAACACAGAGCTTCCTCTATGTCAGACATGCTAGAACAGACTAATAATGAGACTAGTAAGCTTGGAAAACACTTTAAATCAGGTTAACAAGCAAATATAAAAACGTTACTGTGCCTTTAAGAGAAACAAATTTTGTCAAAATTTGAAAAACAGTGAAAAAAGGCAGTAAATCAAACGAAATTTTTACAGTATATGTAATAAGGTAACAGAGTATTGCACCCACTTGCAAATGGATGATTAACCCCTTAATGCAAAAAACAGATAAAAAAAACGACAGACGTTTTTTAAACAGACACAACAAAACTACCACAGCTGATCTGTGGATTACCTTCCCTAAAAACGATTTTGGAAGTCTTTTTAGCCCTTTAGAAATGTCCTGTAGTATTCATGGGACTGCTGAGGGAATCTGGATAATTCATTTTGTAATTTTAACTGCGCAAAAAAGCGCTAAATTAGGCCCCTCCCACTCATATTACAACAGTGGGAAGCTTCAGTTAACTGTTTCTATGCAAAATTTAAGCCAGCCATGTGGAAAAAACTTAGGCCCCAATAAGTTTTATCACCAAACATATGTTAAAAAACGATTAAACATGCCAGCAAACGTTTTAAAACACATTTTTACAAGAGTATGTATCTCTATTAATAAGCCTGATACCAGTCGCTTTTACTGCATTTAAGGCTATACCAACATTACAGTGTTATCACCAATGTACGTTAAAAAACGATTAAACATGCCAGCAAACGTTTTAAAATACATTTTTATAAGAGTATGTATCTCTATTAATAAGCCTGATACCAGTCGCTATCGCTGCATTTAAGGCTTTACTTACATTACTTCGGTATCAGCAGTATTTTCTTAGTCAATTCCATTCCTAGACAAATATTTTACTGCACATACCTTATCTGCAGGAAAACCTGCACGCCATTCCCCCTCTGAAGTACCTCACTCCTCAGAATGTGTGAGAACAGCAAATGGATCTCAGTTACGTCTGCTAAGATCATAGAAAATTGCAGGCAGATTCTTCTTCCAAATACTGCCTGAGATAAACAGCACACTCCGGTGCCATTTAAAAATAACAAACTTTTGATTGAAGAATAAACTAAGTATAAATCACCACAGACTCTCACGACCTCCTATCTATGTTGAGGCTTGCAAGAGAATGACTGAATATGGCAGTTAGGGGAGGAGCTATATAGCAGCTTTGCTGTGGGTGGACTCTTGCAACTTCCTGTTGGGAAGGAGAATATATTCCATAAGTAATGGATGATCCGTGGACTGGATACACTTAACAAGAGAAAAGGGAGGACTCACCCACCCCAACAGAGCTCGGGTGCCAACCCAATCCACTCCTCCAAAATAAGGAACTCCCCCCCTAGGACCTGGAACAGAGAAAAGTGCAATAGATCCGTGGGAAGACCTGTCACAACGCTCTTAGACAGTCTCTACGTAGAGAGACCAATTTCCAACAGGTGGAACAGTCCACAAAGCAGCAGATGCTGCCCCTTACAGAAATAAGCCACCTGATCTCACCTCCTACACACAGGGCAGGACAAGGACCCTCCAGAGAGAGGAAACCCCAACTCATAAGGAAGATTAACTATCCCCTCCAAAGGGAAGGGCACAGATAAGAACATCGTACATGTCCACAAGACATGAAGCCATAGTATGATCAAAACACGGACCAAAAGAAAAATTATCCAGACACCACTGTTGACCCAACAGAGAAAAAAACTCCCCATAGAGGAGCACACTCCGTCTCAAGGACAAGTCAGTTAAAGTTTATAACCAGTACCCAAAGGTGTATGAGAACTCTGGCCTACCTGCTTGCAAGCCCAATGAGCTAGCCCCTATGTCGCAACATAGGGTCCCTGAAAAAAACTGGGTTGTCCCGAACCAGTCCATCGGATCATAAGTCTCCAGACATCCAAGAAGGATCCAAAACAAGAACTCCAGGCCCGGGAGCCAGAATCGTCCTAGAACGACACCCTCAGGGAACACAAGATACCCCGTCTGACGCAATCAGACCTCACAGGGGATGAGAACCGGGAAACCCGGGGAAAGGGTACAGGACTCACTCGTAATTCCCAGCCGGAGGTCAACACCCCCCAGCAAGGTACTAGGCCGCGACAAGTCACGCAATTTCTCTAGAGCCCAAAGGCCCCAAGGGCAGAACTAAGGGAAATGAAAACGAGAACAGAGTCACCTGAAAGAGAGTAGAAGAAAGGCTAGTCTCCACACCCAAGGGAGAAGAATGCAAAGCATCCCGAACCCAGGCAGAAAAACATCCCCAAGCAAAAAGCTTGGAAAAAGAGACAACACTTTCTATCGCCCCTGAAATGGAGACGACTAACTCCCGAAGGCCTTCACTTCCTAATTAAGCCGCCAAGGCCGCCACAAAACCGAACAAAGTCCAGAAAATCTTGAACCCAAAGGAAGAGAACCTCTAAAAGGACAATTCCAAAGAGACCATGAAAGGCAAAACCGTAAGAATGGCAGTATGAAGGACCTAAATCCTCCAAGTCTCCAACCCACAATGGGGAGGAACACTCTAGTTCCCGAAAAATTCGGAAACGACTGATCGTGTCGCCGCAGATCTCAACTGAATCCCAGCCCACTAGATTGAAAGGCGAATGAGGACTGAACCAATCCCCCATGCCCCTAAGCAACCACGGACCCTCAAGTCCTCTCAGGATGCTAGTTGAAGCTTGTAAAACAAGACAATCACACAATCATATTGTGATCACTAGGCGCCCTCACCGGACCAACCGGACATAAAAAAGGTGCCACATGTCTAAACTAGGCCTTAAAGACAGAAGGATGTGTACCCAGTCAGGACCAGCCTGAAACCAAGGGCCCCAGCACTGTCAAGGCCACATAGTCTCTCCCCCGATGATGGAGGGGTAAAGAACAGTCAGACAGACTTTTGTAAACAGAGAGAACAAAATCGCGAGTATCAATTCCAGAGAGGAATGTTCACGAAGGAAACATCACACCACAACATGAGCTTTAAACCATATAAAAATAATCCTCACCGGATGAAAATAAAAGATAAGGCGACCCATAGGTTATCGCCCAGGAAGAACGGACAGACCCACAGAACCAGCCCAACAGGGGTCCGAGACTTCCAAGCTCAGAACTGGAAAAGGATACACAAATAACCAAGACTATAAGAAGATTACTTCATCCCCTTATGTCTATGTATGCAAGCCAGTCGAAGAGTAAGACTGAGAATCCCCAGACCCATTAAGAAAGGGATCCTCCAGTAACGCCAAAAACGTGCCTTAGTAGGACATGAAGGCGCAACATACCTCTGCCGGGACAAAAGGAAACACCGGCCCCGAAGGTTGACCCCCGAGGCCTCAGGGGCAGTCACTCCCCCAGAAGGCTGAACTGGAACAGGCCTGGCGAGCCCCAGTTAACGAAACACGGACAAGATCTTAAGCACACTCCCGGGATGTACAGATGTGTCAGCGTCAAAGATATGGCCATGCGTAACCGTGTCGTAACCTCCAGTGGGAGCAAGCCACACTCCCTAGAAAGGAAAAGTAGCATTTGGGTTACCTGCATGCGTAGTAAGAGTTGATGGCAGGGAACTCGTCTCGTGAGAAATAGAATCCCCAGAGACAGATGGCTCAGTGGGCTACCGATTCTCCGATCCCGAGGAACAGAGCACTCTAAAGAGGCATTCGGAACATAACTGATGGGCATGTATCACCCGGGCCAAATCATATTCTTCACAAGAAGTAGAGTCTGAATCAGAGACATCAGTCTCCAAGAATCCTGCATAACTGGGACACTGCCACCTCCAGAGAACCAGACCCCAACAGACCAGGATTTCTCAGTCGCCACGCGGTCAGGAAAACGGAAATGGGGTTACAAGGTAAAGCGTGCAGTCCATGCAAAAGCGCGCCCGAAAAGGCCGCATCACTAGACATAGGCCGTTCTGTTCCAAAATAGCCATGAGCCGAAGCAACACTACACAGTAGCAGACAGAATCACATAACAAACATGATTATAAACGCCCCTGTTCAATAATCCCCCTCAGGAGATATTAACCCTTGATTCCTAGATACAAAAAGGAGCCTCACTGAGACCCTATGTTAAAGGTTGTAGCCCTTCTCGGATAAACAGTTGAACTTACAATACATCCATGATGAAAGTAAAATGAAACTATCTTACCGGAATCTACGCTGTGGAAAAGGAACACGGCCCTTCAAGTGTGACAGATAGTAGCATCGCCTCTGCCATGGAAAAAAGCAGGCAGCGAAACTCATCAACGCTGATTGCTTGTGGAGCTGTTAATATGAGTCGGGATGGTTTTGCAGAAAGACTCTCCCTGCATCTCCGGACTTTAACTTTCAGCCATGCTCTCAATGAGAGGCTGACAGCACTACTTAAAACTCCAGTCCCATGCCGAAGAGTACTACCCTCCATAAGAGACTATCGAAAACTTCTGACACTTCTCTGCCAACCTCCTGGGATGAAAGGCAAAGAATGACTGGGGGATGAGGGAAGTGGGAGGAGTATTTAAACCTTTGGCTGGGGTGTCTTTGCCTACTCCTGGTGGCCAGATTCTTATTTCCCAAAAGGTATGAATGTAGCTGTGGACTATTTCCATTTATGAAGAAAACAGTGAATAAAATGGGTGCTTACATTTGGCTATAAAGAGCCGGATGCCCACTGGTGTATTCCTGGACTGCTTTTTATTTGCAAAACCTTGTTAATTGGACACATCAAATTTTAAGTCTGTTTTGTATATGGATCTATTTCAATCCTTGATAAATGCAAATATTGGTATTTTACTGCTAGCACTGTGATGCTATCGCCTAAAGTCTTTACAGTGCCCCTTAAACTGACATTTTCTAATGACTTCTTAAGTGTCAGCTTTATGGTTCTGTTCAGAAATAACAAGGAAACAGTTTTGTCCATGTCACGCTCTTCAAGGGAGCAGGTTCAGGTGTTGGAAGCTGTTGTGCAGAGGTGTGTTTTGTCTGCGTGAGTCTTTCCTTTTGGCATAATTAAACTGGTACAAGGGTTTTAGGAAATAAAGGTGAAGGTTTTATTGATAGGTTAATTAGCAATGCAGCGAGGTGCAAACAAGATAAAAGGCAAAGTCTCTGTGCAGACAAGAATACAAAGTAACTTGGTTCAGACAGTGTTAAAGCAGGCAAAAATGTAAATAAACTGTAGACAAGGAACTTGGCAATAGCAGGCAGGATACGTAGATATGCTGTAGACCAAAACTTGGCAGTAATAGGTAGGATATGAAGAGATGCTGTAATCAGGTAACTTTGTAATAACAGGCAAGATACTTGCATAGGATGTAAACTGGAACTCTATAGTAACAGACAGGAATAAAGATCTTTGTAATAACAGGCAGGATACTTGCATAGGCTGTAGGCTGGAACTCTGAGGCAGTCCTTAGGAAATATCAGAGAATTAGCCAAAGTCCACTGCCATGAAATCAGTCCAGAAACGAAACACAGTGCCAAGGGAAAATCCAGAAAAGAAGTCTTAAAATAAAGAAGGAATCAGGCACCAGGAAATCCAATAAATCTGTATTTAAACAGGAATCTGGACCAGAGGCTCTGTCAGAGTGCAACACTCAATGTCAAGGCCCAGAACTGAAAGCAAACCTGCCTAATATAGCAGGCTGCTTATTATATGATTTGTTACAACTTGTAAGGAGGTGGAGCCAGAGAGCCAAATTTGCAGCAAACAGAAAAACAATATTCTCAGCCTGTGACCAAGCCATCTGGTGGCAAAGAGGTAAGTCAGCAGGTTGGGAAAGAAACAGGTCCCAGGTTCAAATCTAGGCTGGAACATGACAGTCTATAGCTATTTCATATAGGAAAATTTACAAGATCATTAGATATTGATTTAAAATGAATCCACTGAAAATTTCACCATGAAATAAAAATGAAAATCAATAAAAAGCAAAAATAATTTACAGGTCACTTTAAGATGCAAAAGTATTACATTAAACTGCTTTATGAAAAGAGCAAAATAAAGTATAGTTAAATCTTACTTTATCCTATGCAGCATACTGTGTCAACAAACCCTTGTTATGCACTTTTTTATGTATTGTTTAACTAGCGAAACATTCCTCCTTTTAAGACACCATAAGTGATGTATTTACATGAAAGCAAAATGTTGTGTTGGTTTTATAGACATTTTCAGTTACTAATTAGTAATTATGTCGTGTTAGGTGTTATTACTGTATTTAAAAAAGAAAAGAAAAGAAAAGAAAAAAAAGGTGTAATTTATATTTTGCAGTCCAGGTGTTTGACAGTTTGACACAAATAATTTATTTATGTGGCTTAAAGGGTATTGTACAATTTCCCCCTTTAAAGGACCAGTCAACACTGTAGATTTGCATAATCAACAAATGCAAGATAACAAGACAATGCAATAGCACTTACTCTGAAATTCAAATGAGTAGTAGATTTTTTTTTCTGACAATTTTAATTTATGTCTTTTTCCACTCCCCCTGTACCATGTGACAGCCATCAGCCAATCACAAATGCATACACGTACCATGTGACAGCAATCAGCCATTCACAAATGCGTACACACTTATTCTTGCACATGCTCAGTAGGAGCTGGTGACTCAAAAAGTTTAAATATAAAAAGACTGTGCACATTTTGTTAATGGAAGTAAATTGGAAAGTTGCTTAAAATTGCATGCTCTATCTGAATAATGAAAGGTTCATTTTGATTGAGAGTCCCTTTAAGAACCTTGCAGAGATTTAACAGAGATATATGCAAACAATAGTGCACTAACATATAAGAGCTTTTTTTGTTTTGCTCTTTTATATCCCCTGTAAATAGATTACTATTATTTATCGGTTTATTAGTGTTGCAAAGCAATTTATTTCCCAGAGCTCTCTCCTTTTATATAAAGTGGTAAAAGGATGAAGTTATAGGATATACTTATACATTTTATGTAGTTTAGTGTTAGCTTACAGATTTTCATGCCACTAATTCTTCATGCAACAATGCAATACATTTTACTCCTCCTTAGAAAAAGCTTTATTCAGATTTTTCATACCAAATAATGAGTATAAAACCCATCTGCCCATTCCTGGCTTCAGTACCTGCATGTCGTAATCTGTTCCCGTCTCCTGTAGGCTTGCTTTGATCAATATAAGAAACAATAGCTATTTTGCAGTCACCAAGTGACAATGCAAACTACCACATTAGTCATAAAATGTCAAGTCATGAAATAACTAAACCGCAAATTCTGTTTTTTTTCCCCCCAACTAATTTTCTAATGAACGTGATTTATGACAGAATGACATTGAAACAAAAATGATTCCGTTATCACATTAGTTTACCAGGAATATTATGCTTCAGATTAGGAAGTCTGCGTATGTTATCAGTAAACATACTGCACTGGAGACAAGAAAACCAGCACACTGGGAGCAATGTAGTAATGCCTACTGCCAGTACTTAAAGGGACAGTTTACTGTAAAATAGTTTTTTTCCTTAATTATATTTATAATTACTTGTTATATCAGTAACATAAAATGTTTGGAAAATTGTTCCTTTAGGTATATGTTTGTATATGAAACCACAACTCAATACAATCTGATCTTGTAGAGAGAGAATATATAATTGTATTTGTCTAATTATTTACACACACACCTATTACTGTATTACTGTTTACTCAAAAGACTTAATGAGAACAGTGGAAATGAACATTTTAGCACCTCTCTGTCACAGTCCCCCATTGAGAGCATTAATTTATCTAAACTTTTTTGTTTAGATGGGGGGGGGTGTTAAAACCAGAACTTAAAGTGATGGTAAACTCTCCAGTTTTTAAAATCAGGTCCGGAATATTAGCGATATTTTACATGGAGTTTCATTCATTACTTGTAAGTGGTATAACTTACTTTTTAATATAGATATCAAATTAAAATTCCCCACGCTCTGCCGCCCACTTCAAAATTCAATTTTTCTCTGAGCTAACAGTTTCAATTGTTTTCCAATCTGCGCTTTATCTACAACAAAAGTGCCATATGGGGAGAGAACTGATAGGACAATAATTACAGAAAAATCTACTTTTGAAGTGGGCAGCGGAGCGGGAGATATTTGAATTTTATATGTATATTAAAAAGTAACTTCATTACAACTGATTAATTAAACTCCATCTAAATTATCACTAACATTCTGGATATGATTTTAAAAATAGGAGAGTTTACCATCACTTTAAGTTCAGAAATGTTCAGTATAGGTGGGGATACAATAGGCAAAATAAAAATTTCAAATGATAAAATAAAGGTAAAGAAGCCATTTGTAAACAATTTAATACACTCCAGTAGGTAAAATGGATAAATGGGAATGCATTAAAGGGGAGAAAATATTAGAGTACACGGCCCACGGACATTACAGGTAAAACAGACTACTGGAAACACATATGGAACACAGCTACTTCACCTTTATTTGTTACATGAGAATAGCTACGTTTTCCCACTGTATCCCCGCCTACACTGAGAATGAGTAATGCGTTTTTCTCACAGAAAAGCTATGTAAAAAGGAGACAATAGCACTGAATAGTCTCCCAGTGAGAGGTATAAGGGAGAGAGACATTTTGTATTGGAACTAGCTGCTTGTGTCTATTCAACACACTTCCATAATTAGTATCAAGTCATTTAGAACACATTAACCCCTTAATGACCGGACCATTTTTCAATTTTCTTACCCTTAATGACAATGGCTATTTTTACATTTCGGCAGTGTTTGTGTTTAGCTGTAATTTTCCTCTTACTCATTTACTGTACCCACACATATTATATACCGTTTTTCTCGCCATTAAATGAACTTTCTAAAGATACCATTATTTTTATCATATCTTATAATTTACTATAATTTTTTTTATAAAATATGATGAAAAAAATGAAGAAAAAAAACCACACTTTTTCTAACGTTGACCCCCAAAATCTATTACACATCTACAACCGCCAAAAAACACCCATGCTAAATAGTTTCAAAATTTTGTCCTGAGTTTAGAAATATCCAATGTTTATATGCCCCTTGCTTTTTTTGCAAGTTATAGGGTAATAAGTACAAGTAGCACGTTGCTATTTCCAAACCATTTTTTTTTCAAAACTAGCAATAGTTACATTGGAACACTGATATTTGTCAGGAATCACTTCACATAACCCTTCACATGTATATATTTTTAAAAAGAAGACAACCTAAGGTAATAAACTTGAGGTATTTTGACTCTCTTCATGCAACCATTTTACCACAAATCAATGCCAAAGTTTTAAAAGAAAAAAAGTGGTGAATTTTTGACAAAATAGCAATTTAAGAATGAATGTACTGAGAACGTTAAGGGTTACTGCCAAATATGTGTTCAGCAACATTTCCTGAGTACAGTGATTCCACCCATGTATAGGTGTGTCGGGTTCTCTGGGGGCTAAAAGGCCTTATTTTTAGGGGGCGCATTCCAGTTCTCCAACTTGGAATTTTCACATCTGTCATCATACACCCATGTCCTATTTGGAACATTTCTGAAGCTGACCAATGTAATTTATCCCCAACAAACCAAATATTTTTGAAAAGTAGACACCCTAGGGTATTTCAAATGCTGGTATTTTAACACTTTCCATGCACTAATTCAACCGCCAGTCTTTGGAGAAAGTGTGTGGTGGTATTTTTTATTTTTACACACACATTGCTTTTTGGCTGTGATTTTGGAGAACTTGGTAAAAGTTATTCCAAGAAAACAGTCCAGCTTGTTTTCTGTAAGACCTCCTGAGTACACCTATGCCCCCTATGAATAGGTTTGCCAGGCTTTTGGGAAGGTTCTGTTACAATTTTATGACTTGCAATTTTAGTTAAAAGTGAGAGTATTTCTTCTGATAGGCCTATCTTTAGTTTATGGCCAAGCGCATAACTGTGACGAATCAAACCTTCTCAACGTCACAATAGAGGGGTGTGGGCATGAAGGGGTTAATGACACCCAGCTCTGGTTCCCTTAACCTTGCAACTCTGCAAAAGGACCTTAAAAGGGACACCACATTAGTCCCCAAATCTTGTCCACACTGCTCTAATTAACAATTTCCCTGCTGCCACCACCAAAACTTTTAAATTAAAGGGGAGTTTTGGGGAACCCCTAAAAACCTCACACTATTTAACAATTAGGTAACGTGCCTTTAACCTTGTCTCAACAGGAGTGTGAATTTGGATATTAGAGCCCAAAGACAGAATTAGATTTTCTACGTGTTTAATAACAAAATATCAATACAGGTTACACAGTGCAGAATTATAAAGACATTCAAAATAGCATACAATTGCAAAGCTACAGTTCTTTTAAAAGAAAATGGGACATGAAAAGAATTACACACAATATCTAACTTATTACCAAGTTCCTTTAGATATGTGGAGAGCTGCCATTCCAGATGTTAGTGGCTTGAGTCCCAGGCAGTTCTGCCCACCAAGTCTTTATGTTACATATTTAAACCAAACTTTGTCTTGTCAAAGACAACGCCCTGGTTATAATTTACGAGTCCAGCCAATGCAAACAAGTCTTAGCTCCCACTATCAGTCTCCAAGGGGAGGAGCATTCTGCATTCCTACACACAGTTACACAAAAAACACTAGGCTAAGGAGTGGAGGGGGGAAGGGAGGGGGGTCTCAACTTACAGCTTTCTTGAAAACAGATTTCACACTAACCCTTTCCAGACCACAATACTACCTCTGCCGGGTAGCCAATCCAGGTAGCAACTACTCCACATGATTTTATCATGACAATACCCCAGGTCTATTTATTGTCATGAAAGTGTATATATTTGAAATGTAGACACCCCAAGGTATTGTATATGGAGTGCTTTGATGCCTTTGATGGAACCGTTTTAGCCAAAAAAATTGGAGACAGTGTATGGTGGTAATTTTTCAATTTTCAGTTTTACACACACACTGCTTTTTTACTATGATTTAGGATAGCCTGTTGTAAGTTATTGCAAAGAAAAACACTCCAGATTGCTTTCTGCAAGGCCCCCTGAGTAAACCCATAACCCCCATGCATAGGTTTATTAAAAAAAAATATATATGTAAAAGTCTGGAGCAGTAAAAGTAAAAAAAAAAATACATTTAGGAACAGTGAATGTAAAAAAAATGTAACATTTCACCAATGTATGGTAGCGTTTGAAGCAGTCACCAATGCAGAGTCCAGGTTGTCCAGGGCAATCAGGACAGTAGAATATGGTATCCTTTCTCAGCCCCCTTTTATAACAGACTCTGCATATTTTTTGTGGTTTCTGCTGTGTGGTAGTATGGGGAATATTAAAAATAAAGTGGGTAGCCCCAACTCTGCTTTCCCCCATCACCGCCCCGGGGAGCAGGTGCATCTTGGTACAAAATCCCCGAATTGACCTGGAGCTGGAACAGCAAAAAAGTGAGTTTAATTTCGGGGGTTTGCTTCTTTGTTCAACAAGAAAGCGTTGTAGGTTGCAATTTGCATTAGATAAATTGCAACCTTTTGTACCAGGCCCTTGTCTTCCGCATAATTAGGTAGGGCTGAAGCAGCAGATCTACCAGATCAACCCCACCCATATGCCAGTTATAGGCCTTGATGCACACTGGCTTGCTTGTGACCACAGCTCTGCCATGTACATAGACCTCCACATTCCTTTCAGTGTGGATGGTGCTGAGAAGGTATACATCCTTCTTGTCTCTATATTTAACTGTCAAGAGCTCCTCTTGGCACAGAGCTGAGGTCTCCCCCCTTTGTAGCCGGGTGCGTGACAGTTGCTCTGGGAATCCTATGCGGTTCTTACAAATAGTACCGCAAGCTACTGTATCAAAACAATACAGTTGCTTGAACAAAAGGACACTTGTATAGAAATTATCAAGATACAAGTGGTACCCTTTGTTCATTAGGGGTTGAATTAGGTCCCAGACAATCTTGCCGCTGGTTTCCATATGTTCTGGGCAACCTGGAGGGTCAAGGTGGGTATCCTTTCCCTCATACACCCGGAAGGCCCGAGTATAGCCACTGTCGCTCTCACAGAGCTTATACACTTTCACTCCATACCTGGAGCGCTTGGAAGGAATATACTGCTTGAGTCCCAGCCTTCCCTTATACTTCATCAGGGATTCATCTATGCAGATATTCTATCCAGGTGTATAAGCCTCTGCAAACCTGGCAGTGAAGTGGGTAATCAGGGGGCGGATCTTGTACAGCCTGTCAAACTGGGGGTGCAAAGGCTGTTGTCATTAAAATGCATGAAATGAAGTAGCATTTCATACCTTTGCCTAGGCATAGACTGTCTGTAAATGGGGGTACAGCAGATGGGGCTAGTGCTCCATTAGGAGCAGATGGATGGCTTCTTGATTATGCCCATCAGCATTGTGAGTGCCCAGAATTTTAGAAATTCTGGCAACGCAATGGGGGCCCATTGCTGCTTTGCCCAAAAAGACTGAGGCTTAGCAGCATGGAATTGCTGGGCATATACATTAGTTTGGGAGACAATGTTCCCCAAAACATCATCCCCCAGAAAAAGCTGCATAAATTGAAGGGGAGTAAATCCTGTGACATCCAGATTGATGCCAGGATTTTCTGTGAAAGGAGGAATATCTGGCCTCTGGAGATTAGGCAATACCCACTCCTCAGCAGCTGGAGCAACACGTCTCCTCCTGGCAGGGGGCTCAGAAGCCACAAATACATCACTAACGCTAGATTCATTTCTAGATACACTTATTTCACTAGATGATGTATCTGAGCACTAACCAGGTTCAAAATCAGAGCCTGCATCAGAGGCAGAGGCCTCAGAATCTAAAGCCAGGATGGCATAAGCCTCGTCCCGCAGTATAAAATTGCTGTGCCATTATAAATATATATTAATGCCTAAAGCAGTGATCTACGCACAGAATCTACGTTAATGGCTCTTACAATTTTTTTTTATAAATTTACATCAATGCCTAAGCAGTGATAAAGCTGTTATCTGCAGCCCAAAAAAGGGGTTAATGGCTATTATAAGAGACTTTGGGTCTTACAATAAAATTAAATAAATATTAAATTACTGCCTAAAGCAGTGATCTGCGCACAGAAGGGGTTAATGGCTCTTAGAAGAGGCTGTATATCAATGCCTAAGCAGGGATATCAACGTCTAAAAATATTAAATATAAATCAATGCCTAAAGCAGTAATATACAGCACAATAAAATTAATATAAAAAAAAAAGAAAAAATTAATTAAGCCCTAAAAAGAAAGTGCTGCTATGTGCTCCTGTGCAAGATCAATGCTAATGCAGAGATCAGTGGCACAGACGGGGGTTAGAAATATATATATATATATATATATATATATATATATATATATATACCCCAACAGCAGGGTGGCTTTAAAAAGAGCCTTTGGGTCTGATAGTTCTCAAATGTAAATGCAATAACACTCTCCCTCTCAATACAGATCTGTCTCTCTCCTTCACTAAACAAGTGAGGAGAGGGAGGAAGATCCATGGTGGTCATAGTCAATATTTACAAATATTGACTTGATCAGGCAAATGGTGATCACTCTAATAAGTGATCACATTTAGAGGCAATCTCTGATTGGAAGTTACTAGCCCGCCTCTAATGATGAGGCAAGCTAGGAACACCCTCCAGACTGAAGCCATGCCCTTAGAAGGGCAGCACTCGCCTGCAGGCAAAGTATATAACTTTTTATATATAAAAAATTTTTTTTTTACTTTTAATTCATATGCCGAGTGCCTTTACCCAACAAGGCACTCAGCATGTCAGCAGTCAGCATCGGAAGCAATCAAATGCTTCCGATGCTCTAAACTGACGGGTGTTTCAGATCTGAAGCTCCCCGGCAGTTTAGTTACGTATTGCACAATGCCTCAATATGCAGGCATTGTAGCAATACGGTTAGAGCAGCTGAAGCGATCACTGATCGCTTCCAGCGTTCGTTTTACCGGCTGACGTCAATTAGGGTTGCCACCTCAGCCATGTTTTCCTGGACACATATGAGTTACACATGCTGCAGGGAGGAACATGTATTGTGTTTATAGACAGCACTATTCATATTCCTCCCTGCACACCCTGCAGCATGTGTAACCAAGTGTTCTGTATTTTAAAAGGGACACTCAAGTCAAAATTAAACTTCATGATTCAGATAGAACATTCAATTTTAAACAACTTTCCAATTTACTTCCATTAACAAAATGCGCACATTCTTTTTATATTTACACTTTTTGAGTCACCAACTCTTACTGAGCATGTTCAAGAATTCACAGCATGTATGTATATGCATTTGTGATTGGCTGATGGCTATCACATGATACAGGGCGAGTGGAAATAGACATAACTTTGCAATTTATTTAACCAAAATCTACTAGTCATTTGAAGTTCAGACTAAGTGCTATTGCATTGTCTTCTTATCATGCATGTGTTGATTATGCAAATCTACAGTGTTGACTGGTTCTTTAAGGGATGGGTGGCAACCCTAACGTCAATTGTCATTAAGTGACAGCTTTTCAGTGATGTACCTGGTACGTCAGCTGTCATTAAGGGGTTAAAGGGATAGGAAAGTCAAAATTAAACTTGCATGATTCAGATAGAGCATGCCATTTTAAGACACTTTTAAATTTACTTCTATTTTCAAATGTGCTTCGTTCTCTTAGTATCCCTTGTTAAAAAATGAATACGAACATATCATACGCTAGTGGGAGCTGCTGCTGCTACTTGGTGCTTGCACACATTTATCTCTTGCGATTGGCTAAATAGATATTTTCAGCTTCCTGTCAGTAGTGCAATGCTGCCCCATCAGCAATGGATAACAAGAGAATGAAGAAAATTTGATAATATAATTAAATTGGAAAGTTGTTTAAAATTGTATGTTCTATCAATCACAAAACAGCATTTTTATAGTACATTGTCCGTTTAAAAGGGCCATTTAAGTAAAAAAGAAAATCAATTAATAAAACATATTACAAATATTTTTGCATTACATGTTACGTTAAAGCTGTTTATTTTGAATCAGAAAGTGCATTATTTGTCAGTTTCCAATCTCCTAACTACAACACCAAATAAATATAGGGAAACTAAAAATTTTTTTTTTTAAATATATATATAAATATATATATATATATATATATATATATACACACACACTCACATACATACATACACACACACACACACACACACACATACACATACACACCTACATACATACATACACACACACACATACTCACAGGGACTTCTAGTGCAAACACATTCTCCCAATTTATTTTGGGAAACAAGATACAGTACATATCTAGTACTGACATTTTGGCTTAGAATATAAGCCTTTTTCAATACAAAGTTACAACCAACTACATCTACATGCCCCAGTTATGATAGGGGACCCATTTTATGCAGAATTATTATTGGCAAAGGTTTTCACTGCAACAAAGAGTTACAGATAACATCATCATAAACAAAATACAGATGTACTTCTTGTACCTGACACTGCTAAACCAAATGCATCCAGAGTTCAACAAAACACTGTTCATGAGGTGCCAGATGAACTTGTAGATCTATATAGCCGAAGGGCAAAACAAATCTTAGCACATCATTTGGGGATTAGAGGAGAAGCAAACTGTCTCCAGAGATTGGCAAACACATCTATCACTAGGCTCAGTAATCTGCATATCTATTGTCTTGTTCAATGTAATCTGAAGAACCATCATTTCATTTTATCCCTTTTTTTTAATCATATGCCCCTAATTTGGAGTGGTTATTTTTTTTTACAAACAATTATTTAGTGCTCATCTGTATGAAACTTGCTAACCCAATAGAAATAAATAGTATTAACGCTGATAATAATAATAATAATAATAATAATAATAATAATCTATACCATACCTTCCAACATTTGCGGATAGGCATTAGGGACTTGGGAGGTTTAAGGGGGATGTTGCCATTTTGTGTGTGGGGCTGCGTCAGGAGAGAGTGAAACCACAAGTTCACAGTGTGTAGGGTAATGGGTGTGTCTGGCGGTATATGGGCAGAACTAAAGGAAATTATGCAAATAGGGACATGTGGCTGTCTTAGAAGGACAGAGGTCAGAATTGAGGATTGTTCCCTCAAATAGGGACTGTTGGGATGTCTCCTATAAATAATGTATTTAGAATTGAATCACTGTTTATACAAGTCCAAAACTGAAGCACTAACACATGGCTGCCAACCAAAGGGCAACTCATGTGTTTCAAGCACTCTATGACTGATTTTCCAGAGGGTGAAGTGTGAAATGTTGACCCCTTGTCAACTAAGGGGGGCTACAACACACTGTCTCTGTGAGCTAAAAGTTATTCTAGAGTGAAACTAAAAGGTTCTTGTTGTTAAAGTGATTTATTTTGTAAAATAAGTTCCTTTCTTTAACTATGAGATGCTCCCATTTTGCTCTAGATGATGATATTCATTAATGCCAACTGCTGATTGGCTCACCAACTGTATCGTCATCTAGAGTGGCACAGGAGTGCAGCATTTACTGTCATTAAACTCTTTTCATGGATTAAATGGATATTTTTTTTCAATGATCTGACAAAAGAGTTTATATTTTTACTCTAAAGTGTCCCTATAATAATATACAAACTTGCACAAAATGAACACTGCACACACTCATGCGTCTAGTAATGGGCTCTGTGAGTGGGATTCATCAACAGTAAGTATAAAATTGTTGTATTGCTCTCTAAAAATACTAGATACAGTGGTTGTGCCTCAGCTAATTATACCTTACTTTTTACTTTTGATTAATATTTAAAAACATACAACAATTTTTAAGTTCTGACATCTTTTCTTGTAATTTAACTTTAAAAAATATAAAATTATGCTTACCTGATAATTTTATTTCCATTTTGGGGAGGAGAGTCCACGGATTCATTCATTACTTGTGGGAATTAAGAACCTGGCCACCAGGAGGAGGCAAAGACACCCAACCAAAGGCTTAAATACCTCCCACACTTCCCTCATCCCCCAGACATTCTGTCTAGGGAACAAGGAACAGTAGGAGAAATATCAGGGTATAAATGGTGCCAGAAGAATATTAATTTTAGGTCCGCCCACCGGAGCAACGGGCGGGAGCCGAGGACTCTCCTCCCCACAATGGAAATGAAATTATCAGGTAAGCGTAATTTATCATTTTCCACCTAAAGGGGAGGAGAGTTCACGGCTTCATTCATTACTTGTGGGAACAAATACCCAAGCTCTAGAGGACACTGAATGAAAAAAACAGAAGGGCAAAGAAGTTGGACCCTAATCTGAGGGCACCACAGCCTGTAAAACCTTTCTCCCAAAAACTGCTTCCACCGAAGCAAAAATCACAAATTTGTAAAATTTTGTAAAGGTATGTAAGGAGGACCAGGTAGCTGCCTTACAAATCTGCTCCATAGAGGCCTCATTCTTGAAGGCCCAAAAAGAAGCCACAGCTCTAGTTGAATGAGCCGTGATCCTCTGAGGAGGCTTATGTCCTGCTGTCTCGTAGGCCAAGCAAATCACGCTCCTCAACCAAAAGGACAAAGAAGTTGAAGAGGCCTTCTGCCCCTTGCGCTTCCATGAATACACCACAAAAAGATTTCAATTTCAATGCAGTCAGCCTCAGAGAATCTAGATTTTGATGTTGTAAGGGATCCTGTACCAACAAATCCCTGCAACAGGGTAACCTCCATGGAGGAGACGATGACATCCCCACCAGATCCACAAACCACGTCCTCCGGGGCCATGACGGAGCAATCAGAATAGCCGAAGATGGCTCCTGCTTGATGCGGGCCACTACTCGAGGTAGAAGTGGCAACAGTGGAAAAAATGTAAACTAGTTGGAACCCCCAAGGAACCGCTAAATCATCTGTCAGCTCTGTCTGGGGATCCCTTGATCGTGACCCGTATCTGGGTAGCTTGCAATTGAGTTTGGACGCCATGAGATCTATCTACGGCATCCCCCATAGGAGACAAATCTCCGCAAATACCTCGGGATGGAGAGACCATTCCTCCGACTGGAAGGATTGCCTGCTTAGAAAATCTGCTTCCCAGTTGTCCACACCCGGAATGTGGATTGCTGAGAGCGAGCAGCTGTGGGACTCATTCCAATATCCGAGAAACCTCCCTGATGGTTGATGCAAGCCACCAAGGTAATATTGTCTGTCTGAAACCTGATGAAGTTGAACGACCCCAGGAGAGGCCACGCCTTCAGAGCATTGTAGATCGCTCGAAGTTCCAGAATATTGATCTGAAGGAGACTCTTCTCGAGACCACCTTCCCTGTGCCATCTTGGTACCACAAACAGTGCCCCAACCCTGCGCTTTGCAAAACGTGGTAAGGCACTTATTACCTTAGAGACTGCCATTTGCAGTTGATCCGCAAAATCTGACGGCCAACGGATCTCTCCCGTAGGAGAAATAGACATACCTTGGGGCGCTGCATGTGTACTATGAGATGTATGTAGGGAACGCACCTCACGGGACGGTGAGCCATCAGAGGTGGACGGCTCAGTAATACTAGACATCCTTTTCTTTTGAGATGTCGTTACATTATCAAGTAATGTGGAACATAGTTGAGCAGGCGGATCTACCGGAACTTCCTCGCAATAAACACAGGTACTAGTTAAAAAGGAAGTACACTCTAACGCGTCAGAGTCCTCCATAGCTTGCGGCTTTTGTACAGACTAGTTATAATCTAATAAAAATGGCACCTTTATAACCTGCAATGGCCGGGGCACACACCACCTCCTATGACCCGGACCACAGAAACCGTTACATCTCCTGCGCAGCTGGTCAAGCAAGGAAGTCGACAGAAGGAATGCCTTGCAGGACCGCTCCTGCACTAGGGAGAAAATGCGCCAAAACTGCTGCGCAAATACTCCCGGAAATGAAACTAAAGTCCACCCATTGTCAGAGTCACATCTCACACATATCGCAGCAATGACACAACAAACAATATTATGCACAAACCCCCCTGTTCAATAATCCCCCTACCAGGGATATTAAACCTTGATTCTATAAAGATATAAAGGTATCACACTGTAACTCTGTCTTCTGCGTTGTGTATAAAACATGAAACAATCTTACCAGAATCTACGCCGTGTAACAGGAACACGGCCTCTCAAGTGTGACAGTGTAGTAGCATCGCTCCTGACATGGACTTGAGTGTAGAAAGCAGGCAGCGAAACTCGCCAATGCCAATTGCTTATGGAGCTGTTAATCTGAGTCGGAATGGTTTCGCAGAAAGACTCTCCCTGCATCTCCGGACTCTAACTTTGGCTGGGGTGTATTTGCCTCCTCCTGGTGGCCAGGTTCTTAATTCCCACAAGTAATAAATGAAGCCTTGGACTCTCCTCACCTTTAGATAGAAATTGTGATTTTTCCCACTACCCCAGAGAAACGGGAAGAACCTGCAAAACAACACTGCAACATTTCACCCATGGACAGAGCGGAAACAGTAGGTGCTCATTTTCATTGGTGCCTAATTAGCCATAACAAAGGAGAGAAGAAACATTCTAAAGATGCTTTTTATTGGAAGAGTAGTCCATGTATTGCTCTAAGCAAGCAAAACAGTGCACATTTTAGTTATATATTTACAGTTTTAAGGGCTTATACATTTTTATACAAATATTTTGCATTGCAGTGGATATTACCAAATATTCACTATGTATTTAATCAAAAATATATATTCTTTAAAATAGGTTAATACATTTACAGACACATAGACAATACAAGGATGAACTTTTGTAAACCAAGCTTTGGTAATTGGTTTCAGGTTTCTTTGTAGGACTTGAACCATAACATAAAAGTAGCTGTTTACATAGATGACAAAGCAGTAAGGTGACTGAAATTCACCATGTAAAAAAGTATATTTAATTGTTCCAAAGGGAAAATGTGAGAATGAAGTGCATAGCAATTTCCCATGCTCCTTAAATAGCATTTGCCAAATAGTAGAAATTCAATCTGTCTATTTATAGCAAAGCACTGGGTGTTATGAATAAAGGCCGTGGCCACCTAATCGGAAACACACAGTAAATGATACATTTCATTGTCATATACATCCAACTGTATATAAACATGCACTTCTTGATAGTTAATTCCTTACGTGTGAATAAAGTCACATAGTCGTCATTCACCCAATGTATTTAGAGTGAATGATGACTAAGTGTCTCATCACAACAATCCCCAGGGACTTGCTCCACGTCCCTGGTGGTCTAAAGCTCCAGCATTGCCCAGGGAATCCGGGGATGCCAGTGCTGTCACCAAACATGATAAAGTCACAGAAAACCAGAAGGACTACATGACTTACGGAATGGGGAGGTGGTATTCAAACCCCTCAGTGACAGCTCCCTTATGCCTTAGAAACCCCCAACATTTTAAAGGCAATCAATCCCCTGCTCTTTCAAACTGGGGGGTTAACGTTTAAGCACTTTAAAAAACCAAAAAATTCAAATACACTACCTTTAGAGCACCAAAAAAAAAAAAAACAGTCATGGCCAAAAATATTTGCACCCCTTCATTTCTGTCAGATAATGCACCACTTCGCCCAGAAAACTATTGCAATTACAAATGTTTAGGCCTTCTCATGTTTATTTCTATTGTTTGTATTGGTATGACACAAAAAAGTGGAGAGAAAAAAGCCAAATCTGACACATTCCACGCAAAACTCCAAAAATGGACAGGTGCTGACAAAATAGAAATCCCTCCGGCAACCAGTTAAAATGAAACAGTATTAGTCATTAACCCTTTACTGCATTGGAATGTTCTTTATACCCCAAGTAATTTGCATACCAAAGCCCCACACTACTACATCCTCCCATGCTTTTAAGTTTGTGGGAAAGAGCAAGGGTCTGTTTTGGTTTCATATTCTCGGGGGCTTTATAAACATATATGTATAAAAAGCCTCAAACACCAGATGTTCTGGCTCTGAGGGAAATAAAACATGAAATCTCTGAAATCCGATCTGGTTTATTTAAATAAATGTAAAAAAAACTCCCTGCCATTAGTGAGGTCATCAGGGAGTTGACCAGATCTTTTTAGTATAGACCACAAGACATTAGTATACGTCTGTTTACTAAGTAAAGTGATGAACAAAATTACATATCTGAGATGGAATAAGAGTGGCCTTAAATATATCTGGAATGACATGCAAATAGCAGCTGTTAATGTGCATATTACAAGGAGAGAATATTAAATGTCTGAAGTGTGACCATTTATAGATGACCTAGCTTGCCATAGGAAAAAAATAGTCATTTGTTCTCTCTTATATTACAAGACATTTAAAAGAATCTTCTAATGCAAAAACGACACATTCCATTTGTTAGAGCATGTAATATTGGTATTACTACTCCTATATTACTATAAGGAGGAACTCCTGATAAGGAACACAACTGCTGTACCTTAAATAAATTTGTATCACTGAATAAATCTGAAACCCTTTTATTGAATAGAGAAGGGTCCAATGCTTATTAAGTGAGTTAGTCAGGAACTCTGTATATTACTTCATATACAGAAGGTAATTTATTCTCTATGTCAGATATAAATTATAAATATCAGCAAATTCAGAATTAGTATATTTATGAGTTTGAGAATTAGTAACATTTAGAAAGTCAGCGATTTTCAATAATCCTCTATCAATCCCTTTTGCAAACGGACAATAAGTATCAGTCACTGTTATAAATTTGTTTTGAGTAATTAGCCGTCTTTAGTGAAAAGGAATGTAACAGTTCAATTCAACATAATAACTTGTTACCTTGATAGTAGCAGGATTCAACCTCAGACGATGGAACAGGCAATCAGCAGAGTTATGCCTTTGGGGGTATACCACACTGAACTCCCTTCAAATCACTAGAAGTGAGAGACGCGGTTCTGAAGGAGAAAGTTTGTTAGTGAAAATCCCTTACCGCGGTCCGGTGGCGTGTGACGTCACAGATGGGAGGCGGCAGTGCAACCGTTAACCTGAATACCGGTCCTGGTATGACTTTTGTTATGAAGATCCTTTGGAAGTTAAAGTTAGGAGAGAGATGAGTTTGTAAAGGTTTAAGCAAGTAACAAAATGTCCGTTTAGAATTTAATGTGAGATTTGTGCAGCGATCCTCAAAGGAGCTGCAGGAATGTTTTCACACAGGATCCTTTGAAAATATTACAGGTGAGATTTGAGCAGGCTTGTTATTTTGCTTTAATATAGTTTTTTAGAAGATTAGAGGCTTTAGAATTCCGTTCAGTTTTACACCACTGGTATTAGAGGTAAATGAAAAAATTACAAAGCAATGGGTGTAGTAGGAGGTGGAACTTTAAAGGCAGAGGCACCAATCAGATTGTAGATAGATTTAAAGCAATAGTGTGAATCTGTTAATTTAAAGCAACAGCGTGATTCTCCTGACATGACCCCCACCTCAATGGAGCTGTTCCATAGCTATAGGTCTAGGACGATCAGGATATCTGCGATGGAATGAGGAAAGCAATCTTGGTGCATGCAGGTTGGAAACAGGTTCCCAGGTATCATCCTCAGGGGAATAATTCTTCCAACTGACTAAATATTGTAGTTGACCCTTAAAGAATCTGGAATCGAGGATGGATTGTACTTCGTACTCTTCTGGATCCAAGGTCTGTGGTATCGGAGGTAGAACTGAGCCATCAAGTCTAGTGTTGGTATAAGGTTTGAGGAGGGAGACATGGAATGTCGGGTGGACTTTGATGCTGTTAGGTAGTTGGAGTGTTACAGCATTATCGCTCACAATCCGTGTAATAGGAAAAGGTCCTAGGAAAAGGGTTGCCAGTTTTTTGCTAGGAATCTGTAATTTTAAATTCTTGGTGGATAACCATACCTTGTCCCCGACCTTGTAAGATGGTGGAACTCTTCTGCGGAGGTCGTAGTATGATTTTTGGTCTGTTTCTGCTTTCTGAATGTTGTTATGGACAAAACTGAAATTGTCCAAAAGATTATTTTGGAGTTCATCCACGAGAGGAGAATTGGTTATTTCCTTTGAGCTTATATTGAGTAACGGATGGTACCCATAGTTAGTGTAGAAAGGAGTAAGTTTTGTGGAGGAATTCAGAGAATTATTGTAATCGAACTCAGCCATTGCTATGAATTTCATCCAATCATTTTGGTGATATGAGCAGAAACATCTTAGATATTGCTCCAACCATTGGTTTAGACGTTCAGCTTGTCCGTTGGTTTGGGGATGGAATGCTGTTGTATACCTATGGTCCATACCTGTCATTGTACATAGGTTAGTCCAGAACCGTGAGGTGAATTGGGATCCCCCATCAGTCGTTAGAATAGGTGGTATTCCATGTAGCTTAACAATATTATTGAGAAAGAGGTGAGCGGTTTCGGAGGAGGTTGGAAGTTTGTGATACGGTATGAAGTGTGCCATTTTTGAGAATATATCTATTACAACGAATATGGTATTTTGATTGTCGGACGTGGGTAAGTCCACTATAAAGTCCATTGATAAGTGGTACCAAGGTCTAGTAGGAGTGGGTAGAGGCATAAGTAGTCCATAGGGTGGTTTTCTTTCAGATTTCGAGGTGGTACATACTGGACATGAGCGGACGTATTCCTTTATGGTATCCCTCATGTAAGGCCACCAGAAGTCTCTTTGAATAAGATCGGTAGTACGTAATATTCCAGGATGACCAGCTAAAGGAGTGTCATGGAAAGTCTCTAGAATCTTTATCCTCATTGCCTTGGGAACATAAAGTTTCTCTCTGTAATAGTAATTCTCATCCTTTTTCCTCAAAGATTTATGAGGGGGTACACCTTCTTGATCAGTATAGTCTCTTAGGTCTTCCAGGAAGTGTTCAGTGACACCTATGAAATTTTCAGTTGGAATGATGGGAAAATCGTTATGATATCAGTAGGTTTATCAGGTAGACGAGATAGGGCATCAGCTTTCCCGTTTTTATTTGCTGGTCTATATACAATATTGAAATTAAAACGGGAGAAATATAAACTCCAACGGACTTGTCGTGAGGAAAGAGTCTTATTACACTTTAAGTATTGGAGATTTTTGTGATCTGTGTAGACTGTGATAGGATATTTAGTGCCTTCTAGGTGATGTCTCCAGTGTTCAAATGAATGTTTTATGGCTAACAGTTCTTTTTCACCAATGGGGTAATTTCTTTCGGCCGGTGTCAACATCTTTGAAAGGAAGGAAATAGGATGGAGAGGACTGTTTAAAGATTTTTGTTGGGAGAGGACGGCTCCTAAAGCAAAATCCGAAGAATCTACTTCTAAGATGTAGGGTAGACTTGGATCTGGATATTTCAATATGGGTGCAGAAGTGAATCTAGTCTTTAATGTTACAAAAGCGTTAGTAGCATCGTTATCCCAGTGGAAAGGAATGGAAGAACTGGTTAAGCGTGTAAGAGGCCTTGCAATCCTAGAATAATCTTTTATAAACTTTCTATAGTAGTTGGAGAATCCAAGGAACTTCTGTAAGTCTTTTTTGTTTTTAGGAATAGGCCAGTCTTCTACAGCTTCCACTTTCTCTCTCTGCATCTCTATCCCATGGGGTGATATGCTATAACCCAAGAATGAAACCTTTGTACTATGGAATAGGCATTTCTCCAATTTTGCATATAACTTGTTGTCTCTTAACCTTTGAAGAACCAGCTTGACATGTTCAATGTGTTCTGCCATGGTTTTAGAGTAGATGAGTATGTCGTCTAAGTAAACTACAAGGCACACGTCTAGTAGATCATGAAACACATCGTTGATGAAGTGCTGGAAAGTGGCGGGTGCGTTGCACAATCCAAAGGGCATAACCAAATATTCATAGAGCCCATATCTGGTTCTGAAAGCGGTTAGCCATTCGTGACCCTCTTTTATACGCACAAGATTGTATGCTCCCCTTAAATCGAGCTTGGAGTAGATGGTGGCTTGAGAGAGACGTTCGATTAATTCCGGTATCAATGGGAGAGGATATCTGTTTTTAATAGTTCTTTATTGAGGGGAGGTAGAATGTCTTATAAACCCCTTCCTTAGGTTGTCATCGAGATATTCTTTCAGATAATCCAACTCCGGTTGGCTCATGGGATAGAGATGTCCATAAGGAATGCTGGCTCCAGGTTGTAGCTCTATGGGGCAATCATATGGTCGTCTGGGGGGAAGATTTTCTGCCTCAGTTTTGCTAAACACATCCTTAAAATCAATGTATTCCTTAGGTAGGGTAACTTCCTGGGAGTCTGATAGAAGGATTACAGTATCGGTTTTAGTATTGGTTTTACAATGTGACCTACAGTATGGAGAGGGGAAGGTTAGTGTAAAAGGAGACCAGTTGATAAGAGGGTTGTGTAATTTAAGCCAGGTAACACCTAGTATAACTGGGAAATGGGGTGACGGTATCACATCAAATGATAACAATTCTGTGTGACCTGGAAAAGAGACAAGAATTGGTTCAGTATGGTGTGTGATAGGACCACTAGGTACTGATGACCCATCAATAACACGGACAGAGACGGGAATCTTTTTGCAAATCATAGGTATTTTATTGGCTACAGCTACAGAATGGTCAATGAAGTTTCCATATGCGCCAGAATCTATGATGCCTTCAACCGTCAGATGGTTTTGGTGCCACTGTAGAGAGATAGATAATATGTTAAATGAGGATTGGTTGGTAATTTGAATAGAGGTATTAAGGTGAGTTGACTTACTTTGTTTTGATTTTTTTAAGTGATGGACAATCCTGGACAGTATGCTGTGGGTTTGCACAGTACATGCATAAACCTTTCACTCTCCGGCGCAGTCTCTCTTCTGGAGTTAGTGGTCCACGAAGTACACCAATCTCCATAGGTTCTGTAGTTGTTTTAGAGGTGGTTGAGGCTTGAGGGCTGAGATAAGGACTTGAGGTTTTAGGACGGAAATCAGATGAATAACGTTCTGCTCTGCGTTCACGAAGTCTACGATCTAATTGGACTGAAGATTTCATCAGAGCATCCAAAGTTTTGGGTAATTCAAAACGTGCTAATTCATCCTTGATGTTGTCGGCTAGTCCCAGGCGGAACTGATTCCTCAGGGAGACCTGATTCCATTGGGAGTCAGCGGCGTACATTTTGAACTCAGTGATATAGTCTTCGACAGGTCTCTTTCCTTGTTTCAGACTCCTCATAGCAGCTTCTGCCGTTATTTGAACATCAGAATCTTGATAAAGTTCATCCAATGAGGCAAAGAAATCCTCTAAAGATCCTAACAGGGGATCGTCATTCTCACATAAATTGTCTGCCCAGGTCCTGGGTTCTCCTCTAAGGAAAGAGATAGTACTTAAAACCTTTACTCTCTCTGTAGGGTATGTTCTGGGTCTGAGATTGAATAGTAATTGGCAGGAATTTTTAAATTGCCTATAAAGCTTCCTATTTCCTGAGAATGTCTCTGGCAAAGATACTTGTGGTTCTGGGGAAGTATCATGATGTGATTTCGTGGAAATGGAATCTCTAATAATGGTTCTCAATGATTGATTTTCAATCTGAATGTCATGAACAGCTGCAGCAAGCTGATCAACTTTTTTTGACAGATTATAGACTATCTGTGGAAGGTCAGCTGGTTCCATAATATGGCTTTGTAATTATATAAGGAGGAACTCCTGATAAGGAACACAACTGCTGTACCTTAAATAAATTTGTATCACTGAATAAATCTGAAACCCTTTTATTGAAAAGAGAAGGGGCCAATGCTTATTAAGTGAGTTAGTCAGGAACTCTGTATATTACTTCATATACAGAAGGTAATTTATTCTCTATGTCAGAGATAAATTATAAATATCAGCAAATTCAGATTTAGTATATTTATGAGTTTGAGAATTAGTAACAGTTAGAAAGTCAGCGATTTTCAATAATCCTCTATCAATCCCTTTTGCAAACGGACAATAAGTATCAGTCACTGTTATAACTTTGTTTTGAGTAATTAGCCGTCTTTAGTGAAAAGGAATGTAACAGTTCAATTCAACATAATAACTTGTTACCTTGATAGTAGCAGGATTCAACCTCAGACGATGGAACAGGCAATCAGCAGAGTTATGCCTTCGGGGGTATACCACACTGAACTCCCTTCAAATCACTAGAAGTGAGAGACGCGGTTCTGAAGGAGAAAGTTTGTTAGTGAAAATCCCTTACCGCGGTCCGGTGGCGTGTGACGTCACAGATGGGAGGCGGCAGTGCAACCGTTAACCTGAATACCGGTCCTGGTATGACTTTTGTTATGGAGATCCTTTGGAAGTTAAAGTTAGGAGAGAGATGAGTTTGTAAAGGTTTAAGCAAGTAACAAAATGTCCGTTTAGAATTTAATGTGAGATTTGTGCAGCGATCCTCAAAGGAGCTGCAGGAATGTTTTCACACAGGATCCTTTGAAAATATTACAGGTGAGTTTTGAGCAGGCTTGTTATTTTGCTTTAGTATAGTTTTTTAGAAGATTAGAGGCTTTAGAATTCCGTTCAGTTTTACACTACTGGTATTAGAGGTAAATGAAAAAATTACAAAGCAATGGGTGTAGTAGGAGGTGGAACTTTAAAGGCAGAGGCACCAATCAGATTGTAGATAGATTTAAAGCAATAGTGTGAATCTGTTAATTTAAAGCAACAGCGTGATTCTCCTGACAATTACCTATGTGTTTAAACCCTACAAAGGTTAAATTCCACTTGGGAGCCACAAGCAATGCACCTACAGAGCAAGAAAAGACCAGTAATTGGCAGATAAGTGTGACTGTCCCTCATGCTTGTCCCACCAGATGTGCTCTGCTCATATTAATGGCTAAACGTTTCCGGCTCCTAGATTTTCAACAAATTTGTCAGGCCTTATCCAACAAATTAGAGCATATCATTTTTTACATCAAAATGTCCCTTTAAAGATAAACTACACTACCCCAAATTAAGTAAAAAAATGTACCCCACTCAAAATGCCAACACTAGAAAAATGTTAAGCTGCTTTACAGTGTTATTGAAAAACAAGTTTAGACAGCTTATACATGCCACAAACTTGCCAGCCAGCTAAAATAGCAAGACCGATATTAAAAGTTTTTTTTGGCCCTGTAAGTATCGTTTATAACTTGATATTTTTTATAATATGAAATGTTTTTGATAGCACAACAACTGAATAAGCTATTATACAAAGCCAACAATACACTATAGCCCTCAAACATGTGGTTTGCTTTGTTTAATCTCTCTCTCTCAATCTCTATCTCTATATCTCTATCTCTCTCTCAATCTCTCTCTGTCTCTCAATCTCAATCTCTTTATGCAAATCATGAAAGTTTGCAAAATCCGCCTCTTCTCAACTAGATAGTGTTTACATAATTAAAATACTCCCATTAAGTCTACTAAAGTTATATGCATTCATCAAATATTAATGCATTGATTATATATTTGTACCTAAATGTTCAGTACAGTAATTCTAATTGTTAGAAGATACTGCTAAAGGGATTTCAGTAGAAAATGCTCTGGGGCTATAAAGTCCCAGAATAGTTTACAATAAACTCTCTACTGGGTGTGGTTCACTATATAATCATCACTTACTCTTCACCCTCTCTTTACACAAAGATGCACTGAATATTTACTAGGAAATACTGAAGGGTTAATGAACCATGCTTATGAGAATCAATACTTCTTATAACCACCTGTGGTTGATTAGAGAGTTAAAGCACATCCTAGGGCACAAATTTACTCCCAGAACTTGTGTTTAACAGTTTAAAGGGCTATAAAACAGTCTTGTTCTATTAAAAAAAAGGACTAAGCAGTAGCATATACGTACTAGAAATCATTGCAATGTGTGTTATTCATCATTTAATTATTTTTTTTTACTTATTTGTGCAGTTTCCACTACTTCCTGTCACAGCCCTACAAGAGAGCTGGGAACTCTACAAAAAGGCATATCTAGCTTGATGTAATAAATGTTCAAGCGTAACATGAGCTGGTTTACTATTCAGTGAAAGCTAGAGAAACAGAAAGTCAGCTTCTGCCTATGCTTAGAAGAAGAAGAATACAACTTAAAGGGACAATCCACATGAAAAATCATATTGTTTAAAAAGATAATCCCTTTATTATCCATTCTACAGTTTTGCAACCTAACACTTTTTAGCGGGTGTAAACCCGGCTGATGTTACTGACCCCGGGGCTAATAATAATAATAATAATATTAAAGGGACACTGAACCCAATTTTTTTTCTTTATGATTCTAATTTACTTCTATTATCAATTTTTCTTTGTTCTCTTGCTATCTTTATTTGAAAAAGAAGGCATCTAAGCTAAGGAGCCAGCAAATTATTGGTTCAGAACCATGGACAGCACTTGTTTATTGGTGCTGTCCAATCAGCAAGGACAACCTAGGTTGTTCACCAAAAATGGGCAGTCATCTAAACTTACATTCTTCATTTTCAAATAAACATACCAAGAGAATGAAGAAAATTTGATAATAGGAGTAAATTAGAAGGTTGCTTAAAAATGCATGCTCTATCTGAAGGGTTCAGTGTCCCTTTAAGCTAACATTAGCTAATATTAAAAATGTTTAATTTTTATTGCACACATCATTAAATGCATTTAAGATACATTATGCAATTAATTTGTACTGAAACTTATATACAGAAAAACAGAATTTATGTTTACCTGATAAATTACTTTCTCCAACGGTGTGTCCGGTCCACGGCGTCATCCTTACTTGTGGGATATTCTCTTCCCCAACAGGAAATGGCAAAGAGCCCAGCAAAGCTGGTCACATGATCCCTCCTAGGCTCCGCCTACCCCAGTCATTCGACCGACGTAAAGGAGGAATATTTGCATAGGAGAAACCATATGATACCGTGGTGACTGTAGTTAAAGAAAATAAATTATCAGACCTGATTAAAAAACCAGGGCGGGCCGTGGACCGGACACACCGTTGGAGAAAGTAATTTATCAGGTAAACATAAATTCTGTTTTCTCCAACATAGGTGTGTCCGGTCCACGGCTTCATCCTTACTTGTGGGAACCAATACCAAAGCTTTAGGACACGGATGAAGGGAGGGAGCAAATCAGGTCACCTAAATGGAAGGCACCACGGCTTGCAAAACCTTTCTCCCAAAAATAGCCTCAGAAGAAGCAAAAGTATCAAACTTGTAAAATTTGGTAAAAGTGTGCAGTGAAGACCAAGTCGCTGCCCTACATATCTGATCAACAGAAGCCTCGTTCTTGAAGGCCCATGTGGAAGCCACAGCCCTAGTGGAATGAGCTGTGATTCTTTCAGGAGGCGGCCGTCCGGCAGTCTCATAAGCCAATCTGATGATGCTTTTAATCCAAAAAGAGAGAGAGGTAGAAGTTGCTTTTTGACCTCTCCTTTTACCAGAATAAACAACAAACAAGGAAGATGTTTGTCTAAAATCCTTTGTAGCATCTAAATAGAATTTTAGAGCGCGAACAACATCCAAATTGTGCAACAAACGTTCCTTCTTTGAAACTGGATTCGGACACAAAGAAGGCACGACTATCTCCTGGTTAATGTTTTTGTTAGAAACAACTTTCGGAAGAAAACCAGGTTTAGTACGTAAAACCACCTTATCTGCATGGAACACCAGATAAGGAGGAGAACACTGCAGAGCAGATAATTCTGAAACTCTTCTAGCAGAAGAAATTGCAACCAAAAACAAAACTTTCCAAGATAATAACTTAATATCAACGGAATGTAAGGATTCAAACGGAACCCCCTGAAGAACTGAAAGAACTAAGTTGAGACTCCAAGGAGGAGTCAAAGGTTTGTAAACAGGCTTGATTCTAACCAGAGCCTGAACAAAGGCTTGAACATCTGGCACAGCTGCCAGCTTTTTGTGAAGTAACACAGACAAGGCAGAAATCTGTCCCTTCAAGGAACTTGCAGATAATCCTTTCTCCAATCCTTCTTGAAGAAAGGATAGAATCTTAGGAATTTTTACCTTGTCCCAAGGGAATCCTTTAGATTCACACCAACAGATATATTTTTTCCATATTTTGTGGTAAATTTTTCTAGTTACAGGCTTTCTGGCCTGAACAAGAGTATCAATAACAGAATCTGAGAACCCTCGCTTTGATAAGATCAAGCGTTCAATCTCCAAGCAGTCAGTTGGAGTGAGACCAGATTCGGATGTTCGAACGGACCTTGAACAAGAAGGTCTCGTCTCAAAGGTAGCTTCCATGGTGGAGCCGATGACATATTCACCAGATCTGCATACCAAGTCCTGCGTGGCCACGCAGGAGCTATCAAGATCACCGATGCCCTCTCCTGATTGATCCTGGCTACCAGCCTGGGGATGAGAGGAAACGGCGGGAATACATAAGCTAGTTTGAAGGTCCAAGGTGCTACTAGTGCATCTACTAGAGTCGCCTTGGGATCCCTGGATCTGGACCCGTAGCAAGGAACCTTGAAGTTCTGATGAGAGGCCATCAGATCCATGTCTGGAATGCCCCACAGTTGAGTAATTTGGGCAAAGATTTCCGGATGGAGTTCCCACTCCCCCGGATGTAATGTCTGACGACTCAGAAAATCCGCTTCCCAATTTTCCACTCCTGGGATGTGGATTGCAGACAGGTGGCAGGAGTGAGTCTCCGCCCATTGAATGATTTTGGTCACTTCTTCCATCGCCAGGGAACTCCTTGTTCCCCCCTGATGGTTGATGTACGCAACAGTCGTCATGTTGTCTGATTGAAACCGTATGAACTTGGCCTTTGCTAGCTGAGGCCAAGCCTTGAGAGCATTGAGTATCGCTCTCAGTTCCAGAATATTTATCGGTAGAAGAGATTCTTCCCGAGACCAAAGACCCTGAGCTTTCAGGGGTCCCCAGACCGCGCCCCAGCCCATCAGACTGGCGTCGGTCGTGACAATGACCCACTCTGGCCTGCGGAAGCTCATCCCTTGTGACAGGTTGTCCAGGGACAGCCACCAACGGAGTGAATCTCTGGTCCTCTGATTTACTTGTATCGTCGGAGACAAGTCTGTATAGTCCCCATTCCACTGACTGAGCATGCACAGTTGTAATGGTCTTAGATGAATGCGTGCAAAAGGAACTATGTCCATTGCCGCTACCATCAAACCTATTACTTCCATGCACTGCGCTATGGAAGGAAGAGGAACGGAATGAAGTATTTGACAAGAGTTTAGAAGTTTTGTTTTTCTGGCCTCTGTCAGAAAAATCCTCATTTCTAAGGAGTCTATTATTGTTCCCAAGAAGGGAACCCTTGTTGACGGAGATAGAGAACTCTTTTCTACGTTCACTTTCCATCCGTGAGATCTGAGAAAGGCCAGGACTATGTCCGTGTGAGCCTTTGCTTGAGGAAGGGACGACGCTTGAATCAGAATGTCGTCCAAGTAAGGTACTACTGCAATGCCCCTTGGTCTTAGCACCGCTAGAAGGGACCCTAGTACCTTTGTGAAAATCCTTGGAGCAGTGGCTAATCCGAAAGGAAGTGCCACGAACTGGAAATGCTTGTCCAGGAATGCGAACCTTAGGAACCGATGATGTTCCTTGTGGATAGGAATATGTAGATACGCATCCTTTAAATCCACCGTGGTCATGAATTGACCTTCCTGGATGGAAGGAAGAATTGTTCGAATGGTTTCCATTTTGAACGATGGAACCTTGAGAAACTTGTTTAGGATCTTGAGATCTAAGATTGGTCTGAACGTTCCCTCTTTTTTGGGAACTACGAACAGATTGGAGTAGAACCCCATCCCTTGTTCTCCTAATGGAACAGGATGAATCACTCCCATTTTTAACAGGTCTTCTACACAATGTAAGAATGCCTGTTTTTTTATGTGGTCTGAAGACAATTGAGACCTGTGGAACCTCCCCCTTGGGGGAAGCCCCTTGAATTCCAGAAGATAACCTTGGGAGACTATTTCTAGTGCCCAAGGATCCAGAACATCTCTTGCCCAAGCCTGAGCGAAGAGAGAGAGTCTGCCCCCCACCAGATCCGGTCCCGGATCGGGGGCCAACATTTCATGCTGTCTTGGTAGCAGTGGCAGGTTTCTTGGCCTGCTTTCCCTTGTTCCAGCCTTGCATTGGTCTCCAGGCTGGCTTGGCTTGAGAAGTATTACCCTCTTGCTTAGAGGACGTAGCACTTGGGGCTGGTCCGTTTCTACGAAAGGGACGAAAATTAGGTTTATTTTTGGCCTTGAAAGACCTATCCTGAGGAAGGGCGTGGCCCTTACCCCCAGTGATATCAGAGATAATCTCTTTCAAGTCAGGGCCAAACAGCGTTTTCCCCTTGAAAGGAATGTTAAGCAATTTGTTCTTGGAAGACGCATCCGCTGACCAAGATTTCAACCAAAGCGCTCTGCGCGCCACAATAGCAAACCCAGAATTTTTCGCCGCTAACCTAGCCAATTGCAAAGTGGCGTCTAGGGTGAAAGAATTAGCCAATTTGAGAGCACGGATTCTGTCCATAATCTCCTCATAAGGAGGAGAATCACTAGTGATCGCCTTTTCTAGCTCATCGAACCAGAAACACGCGGCTGTAGTGACAGGGACAATGCATGAAATTGGTTGTAGAAGGTAACCCTGCTGAACAAACATCCTTTTAAGCAAACCTTCTAATTTTTTATCCATAGGATCTTTGAAAGCACAACTATCTTCTATGGGTATAGTGGTGCGTTTGTTTAAAGTAGAAACCGCCCCCTCGACCTTGGGGACTGTCTGCCATAAGTCCTTTCTGGGGTCGACCATAGGAAACAATTTTTTAAATATGGGGGGAGGGACAAAAGGTATACCGGGCCTTTCCCATTCTTTATTTACAATGTCCGCCACCCGCTTGGGTATAGGAAAAGCTTCTGGGGGCCCCGGGACCTCTAGGAACTTGTCCATTTTACATAGTTTCTCTGGGATGATCAAATTCTCACAATCATCCAGAGTGGATAACACCTCCTTAAGCAGAGCGCGGAGATGTTCCAACTTAAATTTAAATGTAATCACATCAGGTTCAGCTTGTTGAGAAATTTTCCCTGAATCTGAAATTTCTCCCTCAGACAAAACCTCCCTGGCCCCCTCAGACTGGTGTAGGGGCCCTTCAGAAACAATATCATCAGCGTCCTCATGCTCTTCAGTATTATCTAAAACAGAGCAGTCGCGCTTACGCTGATAAGTGGGCATTTTGGCTAAAATGTTTTTGATAGAATTATCCATTACAGCCGTTAATTGTTGCATAGTAAGGAGTATTGGCGCGCTAGATGTACTAGGGGCCTCCTGAGTGGGCAAGACTGGTGTAGACGAAGGAGGGGATGATGCAGTACCATGCTTACTCCCCTCACTTGAGGAATCATCTTGGGCATCATTTTCTCTAAATTTTGTGTCACATAAATCACATCTATTTAAATGAGAAGGAACCTTGGCTTCCCCACATTCAGAACACAGTCTATCTGGTAGTTCAGACATGTTAAACAGGCATAAACTTGATAACAAAGTACAAAAAACGTTTTAAAATAAAACCGTTACTGTCACTTTAAATTTTAAACTGAACACACTTTATTACTGCAATTGCAAAAAAGTATGAAGGAATTGTTCAAAATTCACCAAAATTTCACCACAGTGTCTTAAAGCCTTAAAAGTATTGCACACCAAATTTGGAAGCTTTAACCCTTAAAATAACGGAACCGGAGCCGTTTTTATCTTTAACCCCTTTACAGTCCCTGGTATCTGCTTTGCTGAGACCCAACCAAGCCCAAAGGGGAATACGATACCAAATGACGCCTTCAGAAAGTCTTTTCTATGTATCAGAGCTCCTCACACATGCGACTGCATGTCATGCTTCTCAAAAACAAGTGCGCAATACCGGCGCGAAAATGAGACTCTGCCTATGATTAGGGAAAGCCCCTAGAGAATAAGGTGTCCAAAACAGTGCCTGCCGATATTATTTTACAAAATACCCAGATTAAAATGATTCCTCAAGGCTAAATATGTTTATATATGAATCGATTTAGCCCAGAAAATGTCTACAGTCTTAAAAAGCCCTTGTGAAGCCCTTATTTACTGTCTGTAATAAAAATGGCTTACCGGATCCCATAGGGAAAATGACAGCTTCCAGCATTACATCGTCTTGTTAGAATGTGTCATACCTCAAGCAGCAAAATTCTGCTCACTGTTCCCTCAACTGAAGTTAATTCCTCTCAACAGTCCTGTGTGGAACAGCCATCGATTTTAGTAACGGTTGCTAAAATCATTTTCCTCTTACAAACAGAAATCTTCATCTCTTTTCTGTTTCAGAGTAAATAGTACATACCAGCACTATTTTAAAATAACAAACTCTTGATTGAATAATAAAAACTACAGTTAAACACTAAAAAACTCTAAGCCATCTCCGTGGAGATGTTGCCTGTACAACGGCAAAGAGAATGACTGGGGTAGGCGGAGCCTAGGAGGGATCATGTGACCAGCTTTGCTGGGCTCTTTGCCATTTCCTGTTGGGGAAGAGAATATCCCACAAGTAAGGATGACGCCGTGGACCGGACACACCTATGTTGGAGAAATATTACACTGCCCTAACCGGCTACTTCATAATGCCACCTGGCTGGCAACATTTTCTTTGGATTACACCGTTATATTAATAAACATTTTAACTTTGAATACCTTGTATATTTATACACACAAACAGTATCTCACAAAAGTGAGTACACCCCTCACATTTTTGTAAATATTTTATTATATCTTTTCATGTGACAACACTGAAGAAATTACACTTTGCTACAATGTAAAGTAGACAGTGTACAGCCTGTATAACAGTGTAAATTTGCTGTACCCTCTAAATAACTCAACACACAGCCATCTAAACCGTCTAACATCCACCAGCTCTGTGATGTGGTCATGGAGGAGTGGAAGAGGACTCCAGTGGCAAACTGTGAAGCTCTGGTGAACTCCATGCCCAAGAGGGTTAAGGCAGTGTTGGAAAATAATGGTGGCCACACAAAATATTGACACTTTGGGCCCAATTTGTACATTTCTACTTCTGGGTGAACGCACTTTTGTTGCCATCAGTTTAGACATTAATGGCTGTGTGTTTAGTTATTTAGAGGGTACAGCAAATTTACACTGTTATACAGGCTGTACACTCACTACTTTACATTGCAGCAAAGTGTAATTTCTTCAGTGTTGTCACATGAAAAGATATAATAAAATATTTACAAAATGTGAGGGGTGTACTCACTTTTGTGAGATACTGTGTGTGTGTGTGTGTGTGTGTATGTGTATATATATATATATATATACACACACACACACACACACACATATATACATGCATACATACATACATACATGCATATATACACACAGTTGTGCTCATAAGTTTACATACCCTGGCAGAATTTATGATTTCTTGGCCATTTTTCAGAGAATATGAACAACAACACAAAAACTTTTCTTTCACTCATGGTTAGTGTTTGGCTGAAGCCATTTATTATCAGTCAACTGTGTTTACTCTTTTTAAATCATGACAACAGAAACTACCCAAATGACCCTGATCAAAAGTTTACATACCCCAGTTGTTAATACTGTGTATTGCCCCCTTTAACATCAATGACAGCTTGAAGTATTTTGTGGTATTTGTGGATGAGGCTCTTTAACTTCTCAGATGGTAAAGCTGCCCATTCTTCCTGGCAAAAAGCCTCCAGTTCCTGTAAATTTTTGGGCTGTCTTGCACGTTTACGAGGATACGAATACCATTGGATTGATTGACAAACCCTGCTAGAGGTCGATTGGCTGTGAATCTGCAGGGGGCGGTATTGCACTAGCAGTTCACAAGAACTGCTGGTGCAATGATAAATGCCGGCAGTGTACGCTGTCAGCATTTATCGATGTGCTGCGGGCAAGATACGCTACATCGTATCATGTCCGTCCGTCCGCACTATAATAAATAGACCCCATGGCATTTAATGTCCATTTAAAAAGGGCAGTCAGCCTGATTTTTATTGTTTAAAAAGATAGATGACACCTTTACTACCCATTCCTTTCTTATTTCAGTGCATTTTATTAGCTTTTCACAGCCAGACAGTGCTAGTTTCATGTGTGCCATATAGATAACATTGCACTCACTCCCGTGGAATTATGCATGAACCAACACTGAATGGCTAACATGCAAGTTTGTAAAAAGCACTGAGATAAGGGGGCAGTCAGCAGAGGCTTAGATACAAAGTAATCACATATGTAAAAAGTATATTAATATAACAGTGTTTGGTTATGCAAAACTGGGGAATAAGTAATAAAGGGATTATCTTTTAAAACCATAAAAAAAATCAAATAGAGTGTCCCTTTAACTAGATTTTTATAAAGTATTGCTTTCCTGTCAGTTTGTCAGAAGACTGGAATCTGTTCATATATTTGTCTAAAAAGTTACATTGTGTTTCATTACAGTTCTTGTTTAGCTAAATTAAGCCTTACATTATAGACAAAAATAGATACTGTATATGAATTACATTATTGCAATATTTTAATTTGAACAAACAAGAAAAAAACAAGAAAACGTTAAATATTACTGTTTAAAGCATTCAGTAAATAAAAACCCAATTTCCCCATTTGGGTTTAGCACACAAGCAAGGCTTTAGCATATAATGCACATGTTTCTACAGAATGAATGTAATCCATCAGTAAGATAAAGTGCCAAACGAATGAGCACTGACTAAACCTGACTCAGGCAGTGCAAAATGTAAAATGTATGGGAATTAGTCAATTGTAGATATTTAAATACACACATATGCATACATATAATTTATTGCTGCATTTAACAGGAAGAAAAATAGAATACTAAAACAGTAAAGGTGAGATGGGCAGTTAAATTTTGCAAATCAATTGTAACTGTGCATTAAACTTTACAGAAATATTTTGAGTGAAGTCTACAGAAGCTGTGTTAAATTCTATTGACTTTAAAAACATGTTCATTTAGTTTAATTACTTATTTAGCTCAGGAGGAATTAAAAATAATCTGATCTTATTACCACTTAGGAAAAAGGTGGAAAACAAAATATGTTTACTTTTTCAACAATAACCCCTGGGTATGCTGGGGAGGTTGACAACACAAAATATATGTTGTAATATTAAAGAGATTAGGTCTCACATAATTGATGTTGTGAACAATATCACAGATGTCATGGAGAGAGTACTTTTTTTTTTTTACAGATGAAATCATCTTTTCTTCTTTTAAATTAGGGATGGTAATCCCAGGCTGAATAATTAGAATGTTGAAAAGACAGTTTCCTTTATGTGGAGGTAAACATAATTGACATGCAGCTAGATGCATTTTCTGTTAGTTGAATCCCTATTTGTAACTGTTATGTTTGCCTATTATAAGCAAAAATAGTTTCTGCTCAGAAAAGTAAATTGGTATTTGCTACATATCAATCCCATAAGGAAATAATATCAAGCACTGTAAGCAAACAAAGTGGCTGATAAGAAAAATCCTAAATATTGGGTACATCTTGGCATATGTGGAATAATAACCTCTTTAGGAAATTATAGTGTGTAGATTTAAAATCTTGTAACCCAGCGCGAATAGTGCTTGGAAGTTAAAAGTAAATACTGGCAGTCTAGTTTATTAAGTGTTTGTAGAATCCGGTATAAATCTTTTGTTAAATCCTAAATTAGGTGTACTATGGTACAATCTGCAAATAATTAAGTTGGGAGCAGAGTGAGAAACTGAAAAAGTCTTATATATGATAATTGCAATTTGTGAAGAATTAAGTTGTGAGCAGAGTCAAAAATTGCAAAAGTCATAATGGTTGCCTGAAAAATGTCATGTTGCATGTTAGTTTATGTTTCTAAATAGTTACTACTGTTCGTATAGACCTACAGATATGACAACTTGAGCCGTATAGAAATTTGAAACTCTGTGGGTTAAGGTAATTATATGACTATTCTTATAACAATCTGAAGGTAGTGGATCCCAGGGGATTATTCTGGTCTTTTTGCTGACTTTGCCCTTTAAAGGGCCAGTAACTAAGTAAATAGTAGGAGAGGAAGGTTATTAATTTATAAGGGTTAATTCTTAGGTTGCAAATCTATCTAGGGCTCAAAGCACTAAATCACTACTACACCTGTTTTTTTCTTCCACTTTTATTTTTTTGATTTGTGCACAATTTTGTGTGGTCACGGCTGATTAAGACTCTAATTTATTTAGTTGATTTATCACTTATTATAAAAATTTAACTGGTAGCTGATATTCAGAAGCTACCACACAAGTATAAACGTATGGATTCATTTATGTCACAGGTGAAAACACATTCACCCGTAATGCCGGCTAAAGGTAAGGATAGGAAACCCAAGAGTGCCGATCTTAGTATTGAATCCTCTCCTCTGAAATACAGCCTCAGATCACGGATTCCTCCCACCTTATGTTTCAGCTCTCTGCTATTTTCATTCCCAAATTGGATGCAATTAAGAAAGAGCTGGGTTCTATCACCTCTGAAGTATCCATATTATCCAACGAAATTAGGCAATTTGCGATAAGGGTGACAGAAGCAGAGAGCAAAATTTCGGAACTGGAGGATCAGGTTAGTACCCAGAATAATTTAATCCAGGAACAGGGAAGGTATATTCAGTCGATCAATATTAGACTAGAAGACCTTGAGGATAGGTCTCGAGTTAACAATGTACGTATTGTAGGCCTTCCAGAAAATACGAATTACTCAGACTTAATCAAATTTACCTCACTAATACTACCACAAGCTCTTCGTATACCTGAGGAAAATCTCCTGTTAAAAATAGAGAGAGCTCATAGGGTGGGTACTATAAGATCTAAACCGGAGGATACAGGGTTTAAAAGAACACTCATATTTAGAGTCCTGAATTATCAAGACAAGATAGAAATGTTTAAAAACTCTATAGGGAACTTGGTACATTAACTACAAATCATAAAATACTGATGATCTGTCAGGAATGCTCAGCTCTCCCTTTTGACAAGTATTATTATCCTACTGTCTCTTTAAGGTTTACCACTTCATCAAGCGCTCCTCCCTATATAACTCCCATCTCACACCTGTATCTTTGCTTAGTATTGCAGTTTTGCTCACTTCAATACACTGAGCCTCTCTATGTGAACGCTGTTCACTATATTCCCTACCGGATCCTATACTGAAGTTCCTCTCTATGTGAACGCTGTTCACTATATTTCTCCTGTTAAGTGTAGTCAGTCCACGGGTCATCATTACTTCTGGGATATTAACTCCTCCCCAACAGGAAGTGCAAGAGGATCACCCAAGCAGAGCTGCTATATAGCTCCTCCCCTCTACGTCACACCCAGTCATTCTCTTGCACCCAACTAATAGATAGGATGTGTGAGAGGACTGTGGTGATTATACTTAGTTTTTATATCTTCAATCAAAAGTTTGTTATTTTAAAACAGCACCGGAGTGTGTTGTTCTTTCTCAGGTAGAATTTGAAGAATCTACCTGAGTTTTTGGATGATTTTAGCCGGCGTAGCTAAGATTCATTTTGCTGTTCTCGGTCATTCTGAGGAGTGAGGTAAACTTCAGATCAGGGGACAGCGGGCAGGTTCACCTGCAAAGAGGTATGTTGCAGTATATTATTTTCTGAGGAATGGAATTGACTGAGAAAATACTGCCAATACCGATATAATGTAAGTTCAGCCTTAAATGCAGTAGTAGCAACTGGTATCAGGCTGTTATGTATATATGTGTACACTTCAGTATTCTGGGGAATGGCACTTCACTGGGTAATACTATATGCATATAATTTTTAGCCTAACTTGCAGTGGGAACGTCTAGCAACAGGCTGTTTAATGACATTTCATGTTATTTGATTTTAAACGTTTTTGCTGGCATGCTAAATTGTTTAATTATCTGAGGTACTGGGTGAAAAATTGTTTTGGGCACTGTTTTTCCACTTGGCTGTCGTTTATTTTAATTTAAGACAGTTTACTGAACTTCCCTCACTGCTGTGTGTGAGGGGGAGGGGCCTATTTTGGCGCTTTTGCTACGCATCAAAAATTCAGTCAAAAGTCTGTTTCTCTCCCTGCATGATCCGGATCGTCTCTACAGAGCTCAAGGGTCTTCAAAAATTATTTTGAGGGAGGTAATCACTCACAGCAGACCTGTGAGATTGTGCTTTGACTGTGATAAAAAACGTTTATATTTTGTACATTTTTTTTCTGCTATTAAGGGTTAGTTATCCATTACTAATGGGGGCAATCCTTTGCTAAATTTATGCCTTTACCGGGAAAAATTTGGTTTTTATAATTTCTCCGGTTCATTGTTATTCAACTGTCATAATTTTTTTCTGTGCTTCTTAAAGGCACAGTGCGTTTTCCATATTACTTGTAATTTGAGTGAAAAGTATTTCCAAGCTTGCTAGTTTAATTGCTAGTTTGTTAAACATGTCTGACTCAGAGGAATATCTCTGTGCTATATGTGCAAAAGCCAAGGTGGAGCCCAATAGAAATTTATGTACTAATTGCATTGATGCTACTTTAAATAAAAGTCATTCTGTACAAATTGAACATCATTCACCAAACAACGAGGGGGAAGTTATGCCGACTAACTTGCCTCACGTGTCAGTACCTGCATCTCCCGCTCGGGAGGTGCGTGATATTGTAACGCCGAGTACTTCAGGGCGGCCATTACAAATCACACTACAGGACATGGCTAATGTTATGACTGAAGTTTTGTCTAAATTACCAGAACTTAGAGGTAAGCGAGATCACTCTGGGGTGAGAACAGAGTGCGCTGATAATATTAGGGCCATGTCAGATACTGCGTCACAATTTGCAGAACATGAGGACGGAGAGCTTCATTCTGCGGGTGACGGATCTGATCCAAATAAACTGGATTCAGACATTTCAAATTTTAAGTTTAAGCTGGAAAACCTCCGTGTATTACTAGGGGAGGTGTTAGCGGCTCTGAATGATTGTAACACAGTTGTAATACCAGAGAAAATGTGTAGGTTGGATAAATATTTTGCGGTACCGTCGAGTACTGACGTTTTTCCAATACCTAAGAGACTTACTGAAATTGTTACTAAGGAGTGGGATAGACCCGGTGTGCCTTTCTCACCCCCTCCTATATTCAGAAAGATGTTTCCAATAGACGCCACCACACGGGACTTATGGCAAACGGTCCCTAAGGTGGAGGGAGCAGTTTCTACTTTAGCTAAGCGTACCACTATCCCGGTGGAGGATAGCTGTGCCTTTTCAGATCCAATGGATAAAAAGTTAGAGGGTTACCTTAAGAAAATGTTTGTTCAACAAGGTTTTATATTGCAACCCCTTGCATGCATTGCGCCTGTCACGGCTGCAGCAGCATTTTGGTTTGAGTCTCTGGAAGAGACCCTTGACTCAGCTCCATTAGATGAGATTACACACAAGCTTAAAACCCTTAAGCTAGCTAATTCATTTATTTCTGATGCCGTAGTACATTTAACTAAACTTACGGCTAAGAATTCCGGATTCGCCATTCAGGCGCGCAGAGCGCTGTGGCTAAAATCCTGGTCAGCTGATGTTACTTCTAAATCTAAATTACTTAACATACCTTTCAAAGGGCAGACCTTATTCGGGCCCGGTTTGAAAGAAATTATCGCTGACATTACAGGAGGTAAAGGCCATGCCCTGCCTCAAGACAGAGCCAAACCTAGGGCTAGACAGTCTAATTTTCATGCCTTTCGTAACTTCAAGGCAGGAGCAGCATCAACTTCCTCTGCACCAAAACAGGAAGGAGCTGTTGCTCGCTACAGACAAGGCTGGAAACCTAACCAGTCCTGGAACAAGGGCAAGCAGGCCAGAAAACCTGCTGCTGCCCCTAAGACAGCATGAAGTGAGGGCCCCCGATCCGGGAACGGATCTAGTGGGGGGCAGACTTTCTCTCTTCGCCCAGGCTTGGGCAAGAGATGTCCAGGATCCCTGGGCGTTAGAGATCATATCTCAGGGATATCTTCTGGACTTCAAAGCCTCTCCCCCAAAAGGGAGATTTCATCTTTCAAGGTTGTCAACAAACCAGATAAAGAAAGAGGCGTTTCTACGCTGTGTACAAGATCTTTTACTAATGGGAGTGATCCATCCGGTTCCGCGGTCGGAACACGGACAAGGGTTTTACTCAAATCTGTTTGTGGTTCCCAAGAAAGAAGGAACCTTCAGACCAATCTTGGATTTAAAGATCCTAAACAAATTCCTAAGAGTTCCATCGTTCAAAATGGAAACTATTCGGACAATCTTACCCATGATCCAAAAGGGTCAGTACATGACCACAGTGGATTTAAAGGATGCCTACCTTCATATACCGATTCACAAAGATCATTACCGGTATCTAAGGTTTGCCTTCCTAGACAGGCATTACCAGTTTGTAGCTCTTCCATTCGGGTTGGCTATGGCTCCAAGAATCTTCACAAAGGTTCTGGGCTCTCTTCTGGCGGTACTAAGACCGCGAGGAATTTCGGTGGCTCCGTACCTAGACGACATTCTGATACAAGCGTCAAGCTTTCAAACTGCCAAGTCTCATACAGAGTTAGTACTGGCATTTCTAAGGTCGCATGGGTGGAAGGTGAACGAAGAGAAGAGTTCTCTCTTACCACTCACAAGAGTTCCCTTCTTGGGGACTCTTATAGATTCTGTAGAAATGAAGATTTACCTGACAGAAGACAGATTAACAAAGCTTCAAAATGCTTGCCGTGTCCTTCATTCCATTCAACACCCGTCAGTGGCTCAATGCATGGAGGTAATCGGCTTAATGGTAGCGGCAATGGACATAGTACCCTTTGCACGCCTACATCTCAGACCGCTGCAATTGTGCATGCTAAGTCAGTGGAATGGGGATTACTCAGATTTGTCCCCTACTCTGAATCTGGATCAAGAGACCAGAAATTCTCTTCTATGGTGGCTTTCTCGGCCACATCTGTCCAGGGGGATGCCATTCAGCAGACCAGATTGGACAATTGTAACAACAGACGCCAGCCTACTAGGTTGGGGCGCTGTCTGGAATTCCCTGAAGGCTCAGGGATCATGGACTCAGGAGGAGAGTCTCCTTCCAATAAACATTCTGGAATTGAGAGCAGTTCTCAATGCCCTTCTGGCTTGGCCTCAGTTAAAAACTCGGGGGTTCATCAGGTTTCAGTCGGACAACATCACGACTGTAGCTTACATCAACCATCAAGGAGGGACAAGAAGCTCCCTAGCGATGATGGAAGTATCAAAGATAATTCGCTGGGCAGAGTCTCACTCTTGCCACCTGTCAGCGATCCACATTCCTGGAGTGGAGAACTGGGAGGCGGATTTCCTAAGTCGTCAGACTTTTCATCCGGGGGAGTGGGAACTTCATCCGGAGGTCTTTGCCCAAATACTTCGACTTTGGGGCAAACCAGAGATAGATCTCATGGCGTCTCGCCAGAATGCCAAGCTTCCTTGTTACGGGTCCAGGTCCAGGGACCCGGGAGCAGTCCTGGTAGATGCTTTGACAGCACCTTGGACCTTCGGGATGGCCTATGTGTTTCCACCCTTCCCGATGCTTCCTCGATTGATTGCCAGGATCAAACAGGAAAGAGCATCGGTAATTCTAATAGCGCCTGCGTGGCCACGCAGGACCTGGTATGCAGATCTAGTGGACATGTCATCCTGTCCACCTTGGTCTCTGCCTCTGAGACAGGACCTTCTAATTCAGGGTCCTTTCAAACATCAAAATCTAATTTCTCTGAAGCTGACTGCTTGGAAATTGAACACTTGATTTTATCAAAGCGTGGTTTTTCGGAGTCAGTTATTGATACCTTAATACAGGCTAGGAAACCTGTTACCAGAAAGATTTACCATAAAATATGGCGTAAATACTTACATTGGTGCGAATCCAAGAGTTACTCATGGAGTAAGGTTAGGATTCCTAGGATATTGTCTTTTCTACAAGAGGGTTTAGAAAAGGGTTTATCTGCTAGTTCCTTAAAGGGACAGATCTCAGCTCTGTCCATTCTTTTACACAAATGTCTGTCAGAAGTTCCAGACGTTCAGGCTTTTTGCCAGGCTTTGGCCAGGATTAAGCCTGTGTTTAAAACTGTTGCTCCACCATGGAGCTTAAATTTAGTTCTTAACGTTTTACAGGGTGTTCCGTTTGAACCCCTTCATTCCATTGATATCAAGCTGTTATCTTGGAAAGTTCTGTTTTTAATGGCTATTTCCTCGGCTCGTAGAGTCTCTGAGTTATCAGCCTTACATTGTGATTCTCCGTATCTGATTTTTCATTCAGATAAGGTAGTTCTGCGTACTAAACCTGGGTTCTTACCTAAGGTTGTCACTAACAAGAATATCAATCAAGAGATTGTTGTGCCATCATTGTGTCCTAATCCTTCTTCAAAGAAGGAACGACTTCTGCACAATCTAGATGTAGTCCGTGCCCTGAAATTTTATTTGCAGGCAACTAAAGATTTTCGCCAAACTTCTTCCCTGTTTGTCGTTTATTCTGGACAGAGGAGAGGTCAAAAAGCTTCTGCTACCTCTCTCTCTTTTTGGCTTCGTAGCATAATACGTTTAGCCTATGAGACTGCTGGACAGCAGCCTCCTGAAAGAATTACAGCTCATTCCACTAGAGCTGTGGCTTCCACTTGGGCCTTTAAGAACGAGGCCTCTGTTGAACAGATTTGCAAGGCTGCAACTTGGTCTTCTCTTCATACTTTTTACAAATTTGACACTTTTGCTTCTTCGGAGGCTGTTTTTGGGAGAAAGGTTCTTCAGGCAGTGGTCCCTTCCGTATAAAGATCCTGCCTGTCCCTCCCGTCATCCGTGTACTTTAGCTTTGGTATTGGTATCCCAGAAGTAATGATGACCCGTGGACTGACTACACTTAACAGGAGAAAACATAATTTATGCTTACCTGATAAATTCCTTTCTCCTGTAGTGTAGTCAGTCCACGGCCCGCCCTGTTTTTTATGGCAGGTCTAAATTTTTAAATTATACTCCAGTCACCACTGCACCCTATAGTTTCTCCTTTCTCGTTTGGTTCTCGGTCGAATGACTGGGTGTGACGTAGAGGGGAGGAGCTATATAGCAGCTCTGCTTGGGTGATCCTCTTGCACTTCCTGTTGGGGAGGAGTTAATATCCCAGAAGTAATGATGACCCGTGGACTGACTACACTACAGGAGAAAGGAATTTATCAGGTAAGCATAAATTATGTTTTCCTCTACCGGATCCTGTACTGAAGTTCCTCTCTATGTGAACGCTGTTCACCCCCTAAAGGACTGCCTCATATTCTAACAGTGAGTCTACCTAAAATCCTATCCGCCTTTGCTGTGACTACGCCAATTTGCCTGTCAGTTTTCTCTTCAGCTAAGCCGCGGCTCTCTCAGCTGTTCCTGTGCACCTCCCCTACTTGACGGACTGCGGTGACATCACACACCAGCTTCTTCGGATCACCGTCTGCCTCCTGGCTCCATTCTCAGCTGCATCTCTCAAACCGCTTACCACTTCAACACCTTACCGGTAAGCTTGAGCACTGTGCTCTTTCCACACTAACTTCCTATAGCTTTGTGTTGCTTTCGGTGCTTTGCTCATTCCCTCATATGTTACCGGAACTGTTTACTCTCTCTGTAGTCTCACTCGTAACAGATTGTGGGTGCTACCTTCTATGAACAGTTTGTAGAATCTTACCTAGTAATAACCTTGCTGAAGTTGTAGAATCTTACTTAGTATTAAACCCTGCTGAAGGCTTGCTCTGGATACGTTATAAGGCAGATAACCTCATATATTACTTATTCTACTACTCTGATAATATATTCTTCTTACTATTGCCAATATATTATAACCACCATTTAGTGCAATATATTTATATACATATATTCCCTTGTCAGTATATATCTAGGAATGTATATCAGTTTCCCTGCTGCATTTTCCTCCAGTGCCAATTAATGCACATGAGGCAGCAATAGGGTTTACTGACTTACTTCTCCTCACAACAATTACAGCCTGGTGATACAAGGGTGCAGCATTTACTACTATAGTAAATTATGACGCTACCCAGTATCTTTTTGCTACATATCTACATTTAAATTAATCTCAGCAACTGTGGACCATAACCTTACGTTATTCATAACTATATCTCCTAGATAACGAACTAAGCTTGACATGATCCAAGATTTCTCTAACGAAACTCAAAAAAAAAAAAAAAAAAAAGGAAAAGTATGTCCCCCTATTTTTTTCAATTCACCGAAAAAGGCAGCAAAGTTAGAATGTTGTATCCATTCTAACTTTACTTTGGGTGGAAGCTAAGGGAAAAATGTACGTGTTAAATAATGTCCAAGAAATATAAATATATACACACACACACACACATACACATGTATATATATTTATATATACACACACACACACACACACATACATGCACAGTACTGTGCAAAAGTCTTAGGCCACCATTAGATTTGCTATTTTACCAATGGTATAATGACCATATATAATTATTTTGCAGTCTCTTTCAGAATCAGAAAAAAACAGTGTCTATAGGCTTAAGTGGCAAGTATTTAGTGTGACCTCCCCTTACACTTGAGCAATAGCAGGAACCTTGCTCTTATAAACCTAAAAAGAATGGAACCCTAATTAAAGTCATTGCTAACACCTGTATTTGTCCTACTATTTCATGTCAAAATCACTGCCGTGAAAAACGTCTGTTACACCAGGTTTGTGCAAGACATGCTTGAGCACTACATACACATGTGCTATGAGTTTAATTAATTAGAAGCTTCCTAATAAGACCACCTTTCAAATCACATAATTCCATTCAAAAGGTCTGTTATGTACGCACCTCACACAGGCTATACAGAGCGCAGCGCGGACGTTATTTACGGCGGTTTACCACCCATTTTAGTTTTTTATGTGCACGCTCCAGCAGTCTCCTTCGCTACTCTAGCAGTGGCCATTTTGCGCTACAGACACGCTGATCTCTTTATATATCATATCAGGGCTCAAAATAAGTGTAGCATAGGTGTAGCGCTCCAGTGTCGGCTCGAGTTACTGAGAAGAAATGCGAGAAACATGTAGGTAAGAGATTTTTTGCTTTCACCTAATCTTTTTCCCCTGCTCGGTTCACCGCAGATCCTTACTAGTGTAATCCTAATAGGTTCAGTGTGGTCTCCCCTCCTCTCTACCGGAACTCCTGTGAAGCTTGTTACTCAGTTGTTCTTACTGAGGGATTCCCCTCTTTGCAGACAGCACAGTCAGGAGCTCCGGTAGAGAGGAGGAGAGACAACACTGAACCTACTACCTACAGACGGTGTGAAAATGTTTTGCTTGTGGCAGTGGAGATTGGTGAGGGCTGTGTAGGCATAGCTGACTGCTCTTCCTTGCTGTAGAGCACAGACTCTGTGGGTCACATACTTTGCTAAGGAAGATGCACAGCCACAAAGGGGAAATTTGCCTTCACCACAGAGCAAGATTATATTTTATATATATATATATATATATATATATATATATATATATATATATATACACACACATATACAATATATATATATATATATATATATATATATATATACACACACACATATAATCTTGCCCTACCCTTCTGAAGTGACATCATTGTAACCTTAGATACACATATGCATCAGACGCTAGATATAATATAAACAATATATCTTTAGCCAGTATCATATTCACTTATATAAAAGTTATCTATTTCATCTCTATTATCAATACAATAACCATATGAACAGCTTAGTTAGTGTGATTTGAGTTGATTGCCAATGGAATTTGTAAAAATCTGAATCACAACATCTTGATACAGATATTTGTGGATGGTGTGATTAGGAAACCAAGTTCCATAATAAACGACAAACATAGGGGACCATGCCTTGGAAATTAAACAGTAAGGATACTCTGAACTCATTTAGTTATAAAATATACTCCAGAAAATGGGGTACTGTTTATATTTTGCATGCACTACTTTACCTGCACCCCGGCTAAAGACCCATAAGCATATGTTTGGTCTGTTGTACAAGATGAGAATAGCTATTTGCTAATGAAGTATAAATTCTGAGTAGCAGAACAAAAATCATGTAGCAGTTACTCAATCCAGCGCATGTAGCTGACAGACACTGTCCGAAAGGTTGTTGCACTCTTCATAGCAATAGCTGAATATCAAGTATTTGAATTCCACAAATGACTGATATATCAGTAGCTACAGTGCCTCTTAGAATTCCATAAGTAATTTAGATTTTTGGAGTCATCAGCATTTTTTTCTATTTTCATTTAAAAAAGTTAGAGGTTTATTTTGTGTATGAGGGGGAAAAAATGAATTGCGGTTTTGTTTTTTCTTTGTTTTGTAAAAGAACTGTGATGATCCTGTGCCCTATAACTAAAGCATTGTAACCACTGGGCAGTCAGCAGCCTCCAGCTGAGGGTGCCACAGAGAATTAGGACCTAAAGGGACAGTATACACCAATCTTCATATAACTGTATGTAACAGACGCTACTATAAAGAAGAATATGCACAGATACTGATATAAAAATCAAGTATAAAACCTTTTAAAAACATACTTCGAAGCTCCCAGTTAAAGTGATGGTAAATGTAATACTTGTATTGTGCGCCATTCAATGTATTATTTAAAAATAATATAAGTTTAATTCATGAAAATACACAAAATTTAAAACTTACTGTATCAATTTACATATAATCGCTCCTTTGCTACTGCATGCTCCGGCAGCCCCGACACTAAGACCTTTTTTTCCCCTCTGACGTTTTCGCCATTGTCCAATGAAAATAAATTAAAAAAATGGTCTTAGTGTCGGGGCGGCCAGAGCGTGCAGTAACAAAGAAACGGTTATATGTAAATTACTAGAATAAGTTTTAAATTTGTGTATTTTCATTAATTAAACTCGTATTGTGCGCTATTCAATGTAACATTTAAAAATAATATAAGTATTAAACTTACCATCACTTTAAGCACTGTTGAGGATGTTAGGCTGTGACACCCACTGAAATGGGCTGAGAGAACAGAAAGAGCAGACAATCCCCCTCCCCTGCATATGAAAAGACCCATTACACAAACAGGAGCAAGCAGGAGTCTGTATACATCAGTATACATCTAAAACTTTGGTACTTGATTAGGAGTCTGAAAATAAAGCACGTTATTATTTAAAAATAAGCAAAACTATACATTGTTACAAAAACACCCCCAAGTGGGCTATATAAATGGATCATCTACAAAACATTTATGCAAAGAAAAATCTAGTGTACAATGTCGCTTTTACTGCAAAATAGCCGAAACTGCACATGTTAACTTTCTTAAAGAATATGCTATCACAATGGTGGAAAACACTCCAGGGGTAACGAACCTATAGCACTACAGCACAAAGTGTCAAAAAAGATCAGCACTCACCAACACTAATCAACCACTTGTGCACAGGCCTTGAAAATTCAAATGTAAAATAGCTGAGGACCAGGATCTGGTGTGTATCCTTAGAGATCGTCAACAAATGAGCCAGCATGAAGAGATTCGTATAAACACCTTTACTGTGTCATAAGCATTAAGTTTCTGCCTCGCACGGAGGCCTTGGTCAGATGAAAATACCACACATCACAGGCATAAACATATCCCCAATACAGTGCCTAATATACCCTTATCCCATATCCTGATACACTAAGAAAAAAACAGCCTGCTTCCAGCTGATGGCAATCCGAAGCATACCTACATCATCACCGTTTGGCCATAGTCATGGCAACTATGTAGAAACAAACCGCATTTCCATGTTGCGTAATGACGTCATAATGTGGCAACTGTTGTCATGGTAATACATACACAATCGGAGTGTGTAGAATCCAACAAATTGTCGTAATCATGTGCGTTAGGTATATCCGGAGGTACCACCCCCAACCGACATGTAGTGGATAACCATGGCAACAGAGCCGGTACACACCGTGTCAAAACACAGTTGAGTCTAAACGCATCAGGATAGTTACTCTAAATTATTACTAGGTAAAAATAACATTGGTCAAACAAAGTAGAGTAACTATCCTAATGCGCTTAGACTCAACATTGTTTTGACACTTGCTGTGTACCGGCTCTGTTGCCATGGTTATCCACTACATGTAATCCCATAGAAGCACACTCACAATAAAGCAAACGCCAAGGTGCCAGAAACGATATGAATATAGATCTCATAGAGCAAGCACTTACTGGTCTTTTCAAAACTTTAATACGTTAATAAAGTCACAGTATTTTGTAAAGAATGACTGTGCTGTGGGATATCTTGGCAGGGCCCTGTACCCATTTGATTCCTATAAATGTTACCTTGTATACCACCTATGTTTATAGCGCTGGGAAATTTGTTGGCGCTATACAAATAACCGAAAATACATTTTATATATATATATATATATATATATATATATATATATATATATATATATATATATATATATATATATATATATATATACACACACACATACACATACACACACACACACACAGAGCTCTCTGCATTTATAGCAGACTGCATGTGCCATTTGTAGTTGAGGGGTTGAGAAATATGTAATATGTAATGATCACTCTTGAAAGAAAAAAATTAGAGTCGTCAGAGAATTGCATCAGCGTCTCTAGGGTACCAAATGTCCCATCTCATGAACAAACGAGGAGGCCTAATTACTGGGCATATGGTACAACAGATGTCACTAACTTTTAAGGAAACAAAAAAAAAAAAAAAAAAAAAAAAAACTTCTTGGAAATCATTGTATAGATTTTTAAATGCTGTTCCTTTTCACAAGAGTTTTACACTATACTTTGCTTTTTTTGAGTGCTTTTAATATATTTTACTAATGAAAAGATAGCAAATAGTTTGAATTTTTACTTCCATTATTAAGAATGTATATTACTACAAAACTGGGGAGTACTATTTTATTACAAACATACCATGCAAGAGACAGCTACAGTATGTGTGAATAAGATTATTTATTATCCTCTATTTAGGAGTGTTTCCCAAAAGAACTAAACAGGAGTGGGAAAAACCCAGCAGCCAGAAAACACAGCCTCTTAAAAATGCAACATTTAGTTCCTAAGCATTTTGAAAACTAACATCTATATGAATACACATTTACTTCCAAAATAATCTGATCTTTACATTTAATATAGTTTAGTCTACCCATAAATAAAAATCACGTTTTGCTAGGATCCTGCAGTTTAGAGATTGTCATTGTCATAGGGCCAATGTTCCAGAAGTCACAGGACAAATGACAAATACTGTAGTTAGGTCATTCGTGGTTTTATGCTAATTTTGCAGGGAAGCTCATAGCTCATTATGTGATTACAGGAGGATATTGCCCCTATTCAGGGCTGTACAGATTGTGCTTGAGAACATTGGAATTTAGTTTTCCACCAAACCGGTGTAACCTTTCATTTCTGCTTTTAAATGTTTCAAAGAATAATCTACAGCCAATTAAAAACAAATAATAATAATACAAATAATAAAAATAATTAATATGGCTTCTAACATAAAACTGTCTCTGTAATATTCAAGGTAATATTATTTTCTTTATTTCAAAGGTGAAATATTTTGTGCATAACTAATCCAAAAATATGGAGATAAAAAATAACTATCAATCAAATTATGAAACCTGTTTATGAAAAAAGTCCAAAAAGAGAGAGACAAAAGGCACAACTAATGCACATACATAGACTTTTATTTTATTTTTCCACACACACAAATATGGCTTTTGTTTTTTTTTGTTAATTTGTACTGCTCATTGGGTACTATTATAATACAAAACTAAGAATTCATTTGATAAATAATTACAGCTGGTATAAGCAGCACATATACTTACATATGAGGACTAAGTTCATAAAAATTTCTGTTTCTATATTCTTCCACTTTGTCTGGTGTATAAATTGGCAGTGGTCTGTAGGGGTTCACTGATATAACCACACTTCCTATGTATGTCTACAATGAGAGAAAAATATATAAAATATGTTAGTTATTTTTTTCACATGGAATAAAGTTCAAAGAAATACACAGTCCAAATTCCTGCCCAATTAGTTTAATTGAAACAAAAAATAAGAGAACTCAGTCATGAGATATTTTTGGAAACTTTTTGACCAGTCTGGTCTCCCCACTGCAGAGATCAGTAACACATATATTTCTCTAGTTCATTTCATAGCATACTATAGCGATCTATCTCTGTATGTGTGTATGTTTGTGCACTAACAACTTCCAAAACAACTACCAGGGCATCTGATACAAATCAGCAATAAGAAGCAATGGATACGCACACTGGATTTTTAAGTGCAAAAGTTTTAATAAAGTTTAACGTTTAGGGTGTATCCCCTTCTGCTGACATTAATTAGATGTGCATTCAGCAGTGTTGTTATGCAGCTGCTCTCAGCATTTGGCTCTTTTTGTGTCCGGATTTCTTCTAGTGAAAGTACAACACACTAAGACCTATACAAATCCAGATCTTAAAGGGACACTGAACCCAAATGTTTTCTTTCATGATTCAGAAAGAGCATGAAATTTTAAGCAACATTCTAATTTAATCCTATCATCAATTTTTCTTCGTTCTCTTGCCATCTTTATTTTAAAAGCAGGAATGTAACTCTTAGCAGCCAGCCCATTTAAGGTTCAGCACCATGGATAGCGCTTGCTTATTGGAAGCTTACATTTACCCACCAATAAGCAAGCATAACCCAGGTTCTCAACCAAAAATGGACCGGCTGCTATGCATCACATTCCTGATTTCTAAATAAAGATAGCAAGTGAACAAAGAAAAATTGATAATAGGAGTAAATTAGAAAGTTGCTTAAAATTGCATGCTCTTTCTGAATTATGAAAGATAAAAATTAGGTTTAGTTTCCCGTTAAGTGTGTTGCACTTTTAAAAGAAAAAACTGGCTCAGAAAATTGACAAATATGGCTTGCGGCCACCATCAATCGATAACTTGATTGACAGACGAACACCAGAATTTAACTCTTAACAGTCATAAACAGTGATTTATCTGGGCACCTAGACCATTCAACTTTGAATCCTGTGCAGAATTATGGGAACTACATATCCTGTTGTGGTTGTACTTTTGCCCCATTTGCTAATCTGCTTCTATCTGTCGTGGGGTTTTTTGTTGTTTTTTAGCTCTGCAATACAAATATATCATTTATATATAATACATAATATAGGCTGGAGATAGAAAAAAAAGCTTTTTTATATGCTTTTACTATGAAGACAACAGATGAAGAGAATACAAAAGCATGGGAATGTGCAATAACTTGATGGGAGTATTTATCCCAATATCCTTAAAAAGACATGACACCCAAAGGTGGAAGTACTTGAAAGTGATGCAGCATAGCTGTAAAAGGATGACTAGAAAATATCACCACAAATGTCCTAAGTATTCACACCCCACTGTAATCAGGAGGCAAGTCCCAGGACGTGCAAGGGAGTGTGCATCTGGCATGTGCAGGAACAGTCTTGACATTTTCCTATTCAGTTTAAGGAAGTTTACAGTGAAATTTCATGAGATCACATCAAAGCACTGCTGATGCTAATTGCCTACTTTTTGTTTGTTTATTTGTTGTTTCTCCATAACTTGCAGCTGGTCAGCAAAACATAACTTTTTTAAAGACAAATATAAAAATATACTTGACTACATTTGTCCTGAACATTTTTGCTAGGTGACTAGTCCACACATATATTTCCTTCAATAAGAATGTACCCTACATAAAGACACAAATGGCAAACTGATTTCTATGAAGCTCTAGGGTTACATAAATACAATTTCTCTGATTCATGGTTGCTTGGTTTGGTGTAATCTCAAGTTTCCCTTGATCTCTTTACAGTGTTTTAAGATCAAGCTCAGACTCCTGTTTTGTTAAAGATAATTAATCAAGGAAGAAAATTGAAAGGAGCAACTGTTTGTGATTATCTGACGTCGTCATCAGGTACATGTATTAACAAAAGTCTGATTTAGCAAAAATGATATTGAGGTGTGTACAAGCTGAACTGCTGTGGTACAGATTTTATCCAATGAAGACTTGTCTAACAAACTGCAGATCTCAGCACCAAAATGAGAATTAATACACTTAGTGAGGCAGCACTTTTAAGTCTTTGTTGTCAAAATTCACCATCAGACCTGTCAACTTAAAAAAATATACAACATATGCTAGCTTGCCTATCTGACAAACAAATCTGCTGTACTGTACAAATCTTTTCTAGCATTTTATTAACAGATAATATCTTAGTAAACACTTTTAGACTATCTTTTTCCAACATATTGCTCTGGAATATGTGAAATTTCGAGATTACAGCTCACATCACTACAAAACCAAGGAACCTAGAAACTTTACTTTTGTCCCAAACAATTTAGGTTATACTAAATATATCAGGGCCGTCCAAGCAAAGACCACAGGGCCACAATATTTATCTGACCCACACCCCCATTTCCCTAACACCTACCTATTCAACTACCATTTTTGTCTGCCAGTACCCAGTTTATATGGTTTTTTTTATATTTTATTTACTCATTTATACATTTTTCTGTAGTATAGTGGTGCCCCCTACCTCCCCCTCCTTGCGATCATTAGTGAGAGTGCCCCCCCCCACTTCCAATTCCCCCTTTCCATAGTGTAGCTAGTTCCCATCCCTCCCTCTTCCCTACAAAACATTTCTTGTAGCGTAGGACCACTGGGTTAAAGGGACAGAAAAGTCAAAATTTGTTTCAGTATTCGGATAGAGCATGCAAATTTAAACAACTTTCTAATTTGCTTGTGTTATCAAATTATCTTCTTTCTCTTGGTATCTTTGATTGAACAGTAAAACTAAATAGGCTCATAAGAGCTCAGGTGTGTGCACATGTATTTAGTACTCTATGGCAGCAATGTTTTGCAACATTATTTGTAGCTTTGTTATGCAATGTTGCAAAACACTGCTGCTATAGAGTACTAAAGACATGTGCACACTCTTGAGCTCTTATGAGCCTACCTAGTTTTACTCTTCAATAAAAGATAAGAGAAGGACGCAAATTTGATAACAGAAGCAAATTGGAAAATTGTTTAATATTGCATGCTCTATCTGAATCATGAAAGTTTAAATTTTTACTTTACTGTCCCTTTAACCCCTTAATGACAGACGTGCAGGGTACGTCCTCCAAATAAATACACTTAACGACCGAGAACGTACCCTGCACGTCATCAGTCTTGGAAAGCGGTGGAAGCGATCCTGATCGCTTCCAGACGCTTTCCGGTTATTGCAGTGATGCCTCGATATCTAGGCATCCTGCAATAACCTTTCTTACCCCTCCGATGCAGAGGGAGAGCCACTCTGTGGCCCTCTCTGCACCGGACTTCAATGGCCGCAATTGTTGGTGGGTGGCCATCGATGGCTTCTATGTTGCAGAGGGGGGCAGAATTGTGGGCAAGGTAACCGGGGGCACGCACGCATGCAGGGGGGGCCCTGGGGCAGGCACGGGGCAGGTGGGAACCACTACACTACAGAAAATATTTGTAAGAAAAGTGGGAGAGAGGGGGGAGGGAAATAAAAAGAAAAAGGATCTAAGGGATCTGGGAGGGGGAAGCTTTTTTGTAAACTGGGGACAGCTGTCAGTACCCAAGATGGCTCCTAATAAGTTAGAGGGGGAGGGTTAGAGAGCTGTTTGGGGGGGATCCTAAACAGCAGCATATGTCAATATGCTTAAAAATGTTTTACAAAAATTTAAAGATTGCTTTTATTTTAGTACTGGCAGACTTTCTGCCAGTACTTAAGATGGTGGGCACAATTGTGGGGTGGGGGAGGGAAGATACCTGTTTGGGAGGGATCAGGGGGTGTGATGCGTCAGGCTGATCTCTACACTAAAGCTATAATTAACCCTGCAAGCTCCCTACAAGCTACCTAATTAACCCCTTCACTGCTAGCCATAATACACGTGTCATGCGCAGCAGCATTTAGCGGCCTAATTACCAAAAAGCAACGCCAAAGCCATATATGAAATGATGGCATGAAATATACCAAAATAGGCATAGATCAATACTTGGGGTTGTCTACTACACTACATTAAAGCTTAAATTAACTCTACAGGCTCCCTACATGCTCCATAATTAACCCCTTCACTGCTGGGCATAATACATGTGTGGTGCGCAGTGGCATTTAGCGGCCTTCTAATTACCAAAAAGCAAAGCCAAAGCCATATATGTCTGCTATTTCTGAACAAAGGGGATCCCAGAGAAGCATTTACAACCACTAGTGCCATAATTGCACAAGTTGTTTGTAAATAAATTCAGTGAGAAACCTAAAGTTTGAAAAAAAAATTGTGAAAAAGTGAACTTTTTTTTTTTATTTGGCGGTGAAATGGTGGCATGAAATATACCAAAATGGGCCTAGATCAATACTTTGGGATGTCTTCTAAAAAAATATATATACATGTCAAGGGATATTCAGGGATTCCTGACAGATAGTGTTCCAATGTAACTAGCGCTAATTTTGATAAAAAGTGTTTTGGAAATAGCAAAGTGCTACTTGTATTTATTGCCCTATAACTTGCACACAAAAAAAGCAAAGAACATGTAAACATTGGGTATTTCTAAACTCAGGACAAAATTTAGAAACTATTTAGCATCTGTGTTTTTTGGTGGTTGTAGATGTGTAACAGATTTTGGGGGGCAAAGTTAGAAAAAGTGTGTTTTTTTCCCATTTTTTCCTCATATTTTATACTCCTAGAAGGAACATCAGAGAACTTCCAAAGGTTGACAACGACAAGTGAATCAATGTTGTCCAAGTAGCCAAAATCTCCTATAAAATTACACAAGGCGAATAAGCATACATCTGAAGAATAAGACTTCAGTATCGGATGAAGGAATTACACTGTCCAACTGAGAATTGCACCCTCAGAAAAAACTAGCGGCGAATCTGCTCTACTCAGAAGAGAGAACCACCTGCAAAGAAGAAAGAGGAACAGAAACCTTACCGTCCGAAAATAACATATCCTCTTGCATATTTCCTAAAATTAAGAAAAAAAACAGGCAAAGCCGTAGATATCGCAGAAAATGCAAAATCTGTAAGCAAACCTACTCCTCCTGGAGACTTAGAGGAACCGCAGGGCACTGCATGCGACGCCAAAAAGGCTTGGGACATAAAAGGGTAAAGCTGTGGAATTGCCTAAACAGCATTACCCTAGGAGACATAAGGTTCAGCTTAATATATACCATCAATAGTCTGACTGACCAGGATGTACAGAAACATCTAGAACAGACTAAAGCTATTCTATTTTAAATACATATAAAAATATTGAAAATAATCTATATTAACATCTATATAATTCCAAAATATTATATGTATGTATAAAAATACAGACATTAAAATAAACAGAGGGTAGGAAAACATTTCTCAGTCAACAAGAAATGTAACTTATCAACAGGGCACCAGCAAATAATTCCCTGAGTAATAAATTAGCCTCTTGCATATTACTTCAACTATAACCTTTATTTGATAAACTAAAGACATTAGCACCAGTATAAACATTGCAAATTTCTAGCAACGATTCTCAATGCCGCTAAGGCAAAAATAAAAACACCATCTTTGGCTATATCACAAAGAAAAAGTGAATGCGATATATACTGTACAACATTCGACATCAAGGGATACGGAACATACCAATAACTCCATGCCAGAGAAAGAGGCGGGATCCACTTGCATATTATAAAATAATACACAAACATCTCTAACTTGGAGGCATGACCAAAACGCTGGATTCATCTCCCTCATTCCGTCTAACTTAAATAAATAAAAAGGTCTTCCTTCCAGAGAAGTCTCACTTCCCTGCTGAATCAAGGATAAGTTCCCGAAACAGTGCATAGGCATAATCTAGCAGTTTCCACTCCTTACCGCTCTGATAAGTATTTCTAAGAGCGGGGAAGGAGGATACAAATGTGTGGCGTGCTCAGAACACATCTACATAGCCCCTTAGAAGGGGCGCCATTCACACACTCCTAACATTCTGATACTTCTTATATATTCATGTACTAAACAGGGCTGTTTAGCTTACATGATAACAATGCTAGTGCCACATAAATTACATTCTGTACAGAAACATAATAAAAATGCTCCTAAATATTGAAATATTCTATCTGAACCCCAAAGACAGTTAACCCCTTCTTTCTATTAATTCTATGAAGGAGGTTAACCCCTAAGTCTCCAACACATACAAGAAAGTGCCTGCCAACTGCCTCAACCATCCATAAAGGATCTTGTCCCATTGAAAAGCAGAGAGTGTTAACCCCTTTAGTGCCAGCCTTCTAGCCCTAGAAGAACAAAAAGGCACTTACCTGCATTCTAGCCATTCAGCAGTCAGACGACTCACAAAATATGAGAGGATGCCGCTCCTCATAGAGACATGTGTAAAAAGAAAGACAGAGTAAGCTTACTCAGGCTTTCTATAACAGGGCAGCAACATGTTAGGAAAACACAGCAAAACCCACTTTACAAGTTCCCAACTGCTTTAAAGCCACCACAGCCCTGCTGAAGAGACTAACGTGAAGTACAGCTAGACCAAAATTGTGATGGAAGGCCAGAGCAATCTTGCCCAGACTTAAAAAAAAAAAAAAAAAAAAAAAAAAAAGTCTTGATAGAAGAATCTTAATCAGGACACCTAATTACTTCACCTCCTCCTTGCACTAGAGGCAAAGAGAATGACTGGGGAAATGTGGGAAGGAAGTGATATTTATCAGATTTGCTGTGGTGCTCTTTGCCTCCAATTAAGATTCCGTGGACTCACTGTGTCATTAGAAAGAAAGTATATTAATTTAACAGTGTTGGTTATGCAAAACTGGGGAATGGTAAATAAAAGGGAGTTTAAAAAAATATTTTTTTTTGGTGTTGACTGTCCCTTTAAGGGGTGTCTTACAATTTCATTTAAGGGGATTAGGAATGGATGGGAAAAGAGGGCATGCAATGGATTCCAAGAGTGAGTAAGAGCACATGCAAATGTAAGAACAAAAAAAAAAAAGTCAACCAAAGACCAGACAGACAAAGGCATCACGGGGTGGGTCTTCAAATGATTCTAATTGAGTGTGATCTTGCAGATCAATAAATAAAACTCCGGCTTTTGCCTCACACTATTATAAAACCACTTTCAGGATTAGTGGTCTGTATCAAACAGCAAGCAGGAATGAATACCAAGCAGGAATGAGTAAATTCAGTGTACAAATAAACACACCCTTTATTAGAAGCATCCAAAGAATCATAGGGGTTTGGGGGAAAAAAAAAAAAAAAAGAAAAAGAAACTTTGTCAACAATGATTTGGCCTAGGGATGCCCCGAAATTTTAGCCGCAGAAACGTTTCGGACGAAAATGGCAATATTGGTTATTTTGTTTTTAGGGGAGGGGTACCTGTTATTTTCAGTAAAATTATTTGAAGCATGTTTCAAATTTGATGCTAGCCTTGAGCTGCTGTTTGAGTTCATTACTTGATGAGTTCATTACTTGACTTACTGTTTTGCACATAAAGGTTTTATAAGACTATATTGAATAATTGGCTAAAAAATAAAATAAAAATACTGTTAAATCTGATTCTATCAGATGTGTTATTTTCAATAAAAGTGCGTTTATTTTATTGGCTTGTCGTTTTTAAATTTAGATTCTTTCAAATTCATGAAATTAATGAAAAAGTCTAATAGTAATACAGTTACACAAAAAAAAAGCTTTTTTAAAAAAAATGTGTAAATTCTCTTGGTATAATTTGATGAAGGAACAGCAATGCACTACTGGTTGCTGACTGAACACAAGGGTGAGCCAATGACAATCGGTATATATATGCAGCCACCAATCGGCAGCTGGAACCTAGGTTCTTTACTGCTCCTGAGCTTACCTAGATAAACCTTTCAGCAAAGGATAACAAGAGAAGGAAGCAAATTAAATAGAGCATTAAAACCGAATTCTCTATTTGAATCATGAAAAACATTATTTGGGTTCCATGTCCCTTTAAGTTACATGTCAGCTCCCACATTTCCCTGAGGGCAGTGGCTACACTGAGAATTTCTACGTGCTCATTTTGCAAGAAAACAAGTAATTTGCTTTTATTTATTTTTTTTTTAGGGTTTTTTCACAATTTGTTTATTTTTATCTTTACTTTAGCATTTTTGTTTTTACTAAAGGAGAACCGTTTCATTTCCCTTTAAGTCAGTAAGTAAGTTTACATGCTCACAATGCCAGTTTTGGGGAGCATATGCCACCGGTGATTGGTACAATTACTTGAGCACAGGCTTTGATAGGAATGCCCACGTACAGTATGCATGATCTTAGATAGACACTTTGTTCAGTGTAAGGTTGGAGTTAAAGGTAGGCTGACTCATGTATCCGGAATTATCAGGATTTTGTCATTCAGGGCTATGCCAGACATTTCACACTGTACTGTCAACCTACATTTCCTTATGAGCATTAACCACAAAAAATGGTTCTATGAACAAAATAAATTAATCATTTGACACTTTGTAATTAATGTTCCATTATCAATAGACGTTTCTTCTCCTGGATCTTTTTAGCCAACAATACCAGCGCTTACAAGAACTGTAGAGATAATGCATAGCCAGAAAGCAGAATTATGCTTAAGGGAACATTGTGTATGCAAAGAAAGCTAACCACATACTTTGTTTTGCAAACCTCATGAGACAGCTATTCAGTTTACCCGTTTCCAGGATAAAACAAACAATGTTCATGCACATAAGCATAAATGCAAAAAATATATGTAACACACTATGGTTTACAATAGATCACACAAGTCCTACGGGTTCTAAAGGGCAAGTGTTATGCCAGAAAGGTGCTAAAGATTACCAATGCCCAAAAATACAAAAACAAAGCATGTTATGTATAACCAGACATAAAGATTCATGGTCACGGTCTAACAGATTGTTTGTAGATGGAACTATTAAAAATAAAGGTTGGAAGAAAAAAAAAAGAAAAAAAAAATATTAAAAAGTATTTACTGGCCACAAAGTCCTCATTTAAAGAGATATTAAAAAGTGCTCCTTTGGTAAGAACAAATATGTTAAATCAAAGTAAATATATAAAGAAAAAGATAGTGTAAAAAACAACAAATAACTTGTTTCTAGCTTGTTTTCTAGAAAAAAATAGCACTTAGAAATTGCCAGTGTAGCCGCTCTGCCCCCAGTGTTTTAAAGGGAAACATTTAAGTCAAAATAAAACTTCATGATTCAGATACAGCATCCAATTTTAAACAACTTTCTAATTTACTTCCATTAACAAAATGTGCACAGTCTTTAAATATTTACACTTTTTGAGTCACCAGATCCTACTGAGCATGTGCAAGAGTTCACAGAATATACGTATATGCATTTGATTGGCTGATGCGGTCACGTGATACAGGAGGAGTGGAAATAGACATAACTTTGCAATTTATTAAAACAAATCTATTATTCATTTGCAGTTCAGACTAAGTGCTATTGCATTGTCTTCTTATCATGCATTTGTTGATTATGCAAATCTACCGTATTGACTGGTCCTTTAAGATCAGAGGATTTTCAAAACCTAAATTTATTCTGTCAATTCTGGGCATGAGCAAATCTGATTGCCTATCAGGGTGGATAAAAACAATTATTTAAAATTAAAAAAAAAAAAAAAAAAAAATTAAAATTTATTTTTATTTACTTAAATAGGATTTTTTTTTATTATTATTTTTTTAAATAAAATGTTTTTGAGGGGAAAAAAAAAAATCTATCTAAAGATAGTTTATATTTAATACACAATATAATCCAAAGGTTAATCATCCTGAAAACATAAATTATGCTTACCAGATAATTTCTTTTTCATCTGTATGAGGAGTGCCACGGCTTCATTCCTTAATTGTGGGAAATACTGAACCTGGCCACCAGGAGGAGGCAAAGACACCCCAGCCAAAGGCTTAAATACCTCCCCCACTCCCCTCATCCCCCAGTCATTCTGCCGAGGGAACAAGGAACAGTAGGACACTATCAGTTACTTCATAATTTGAAAATGGTTCAGGCCTTAAAGGTCTATCTTCAAGCCCTTCGAAGAAGGGCTAGGACGCAAGGAAGGAACAACAATCTCCTGATTTATGTTGAGATCCGAAACAACCTTAGGAAGAAAACCTAACCCAGAACGCAGAACAGCCTTATCCGCATGGAATACTAGGTAAGGGGGCTCACATTGCAATGCAGCCATCTTAGATACTCTGCGTGCCGAGGCAAAAGTCAGTAAAAAGAGAAACTTACAAGATAATTTTATGTCAAGGCTGTGCACAGGCTTAAAAACTGAGCCCTCTGCAAAACCTTAAGAACAAGATTTAAAGTCCAAGGAGCAGCGCTAGGTCGAAACACAAAGCTGATTCTAGACAGAGCCTGAACAAATGACTGGATGTCTGGAAGCTCAGTGAGCCTCTTGTGCAGTAAAACAGATAGGGCCAAAATCTGTCCCTTAAGAGAACTAGCCGAAAGGCCCTTCTCCAGACCATCCTGGAGAAGAGAGAGAACCCTGGAAACCCTGACCTTATGCCAGGGAAATCCACGCCCTTCACACCAGAATAAGTAGGTCCTCCACACCTTATGATAGATGCGACGAGTAACCGGCTTTCGGGCTTGAATGAGAGTATCAATAACTCTTTCAGAAAAACCTCTCTTGGCTAGGACTAAGCGTTCAATCTCCAGTCAGCCTCAGAAAATCTAGATTTTGATGAACAAAAAGGACCTTGTTCCAGCAGATCCCTGCGACAAGGTAATCTCTATGGAGGAGAAGATGACATCCGCACTAGATCAGCGAACCACATCCTTCGTGGCCACGATGGAGCAATTAGTATCACTGACGCCTGCTCCTGCTTGATGTGGGCCACTACAAGAGGAAGGAGGGGTAACGGCGGAAAAGGTAGATTAGCTTGAACCTCCAAGGCACTGCTTATGTATCTGTTAGCTCCGTCTGAGGATCCCTGGACCTCAATCCATATCTGGAGAGCTTGATATTGAGACGAGACGCCATGAGATCTATATCAGGCATCCCCCACTGTTGCATATCTCTGCAAATACTTTGGGATGGAGAGACCATTCCCCGGATGAAAGGATTGTCTACTGAGAAAATCCGCTTCCCAGTTGTCCATACCCTCGAATGTGGATCGCTGACAGCGAACAGATGTGGGCCTCAGCCCACTCCAGAATCTGAGATACTTCCCTCATTGCTAGGGAGCTTCTCGTCCCCCCTGATGGTTGATGTAATCCACCGAGATTATATGTTCCAATTGGAATCTGATAAACTGGGTCGAACCCAGAAGGGGCCAAGCCTTCAGAGCATTAAAGATCGCTCAAAGTTCCAAGATGTTGATCGGGAGGAGGGATTCCTCTCAAGTCCACAGGCCCTGTGCCTTATTGGCACCCCAAACAGCTCCCCATCCTGAGAGACTTGTGTCTGTAGTCACAATCTCCCAGGATGGTCTCAAGAAGGACGTCCCTTGGGACAGGTGATCTGGACAAAGCCACCAGGAGAGCGATTCACTCAACCGGCTGTCCAGAGAAATCGATTGCCATTTCACTGTCAGCATGCACAGCTGAAGAGGTCTGAGATGGAATCTAGCAAAGGGGATGATGTCCATGCAGGACACCATGAGTCCAATTATCTCCATACACTGAGCCACAGATGGCCTGGAGGAGGTCTGGAGGGCAAGACAATTAGAAGTTAGCTTGTAACGTCTCTGGTCTGTAAGAAATATCCCCACAGATATGGAATCTATTATCGAACCCAGGAACTCCACCCTGGTACTGGGAATAAGAGAACTCTTTTCTAAGTTTATCTTCCATCTATGAGATCGAAGAAGAAAAAGAAGAGCTTTCGAATAGTCCTCTGCCAGACGACAGAACGGTGCTTCAACCAAAATATTGTCTAAGTATGGCGCCACTGCAACCTTCGTAAAACTCTTGGACAGTAGATAGACCAAATGGAAGTGCCATGAACTGGAAGTGCTGATCCAGGAACACAAATCTTAGGAACTTCAAGTGTTCCTTGTGTATAGCGACATGAAGGTAGGCATCCTTCAGGTCTATCGTGGTCATAAATTGTCCTTCCTGGACTAAAGGAAGAATGGACCTTATTGTCTCCATCTTGAACGAGGGGACAGACAGGAATTTGTTTAAACACTTTAGGTCCAGAATTGGACAACAAATACCCTCCTTCTTTGGGACCGCAAATAGGTTTGAGTAGTATCCAAGACCCCTCTCTGTTGGAGGTACCGGAACAATGACCCCCAGGGTGGAGAGATCCCTCACACCTTAGAATCCTCTCTCTTTTCTGGCCTTGAAAACAGGTTTGGTAAGAGGAATCTGCCCCTGGAAGGATGAGACTTGAAACCTATCCTGTATCCCTGAGCGATAACCTCCAGAACCCACGGGTCTAGCACGTCCCCAAACTCTGAAAAGAGTGACAGTCTGCACCCTACTAGATCCCAAACTGGATCGGGGGCTGCCCCTCCATGCTGACTGACTCGGCAGGCTTCTTATTCTGTTTGGATTTATTCCAGGACTGAGGAGGTTTCCAAGTTCCATTGGACTGCTCAGGCTTTGCAGAGGGCTGCTGACGTTGGGATTTGTCCGAATGAAAGGAACGAAAATTAGGACTTTTTCCCTTAGGCTTGTTGTTCTTATCCTGCGGTAAAAAAAAGGCACCTTTGCCTCCAGAAACCGTGAATATGATAGAGTCCAGGCCTGGGCCAAAAAGAATCTTTCCCTTGAATGGGAGGGAAAGAAGTCTAGACTTCGAAGTCATGTCCGCAGACCAAGATTTCAGCCAGATTGCCCTACGAGCTAGCACAGAAAAACCTGAAGCCTTGGCGTCCTGCATATTTGCATCACAAATAAAAGAATTAGCTACCCTTAAGGCCCTAATTCTCTGCAGGATCATGTCGAAGGGACCCTCCACCTCGATCAACTTAGTTAAGGAGTCGCACCAGTAGGTAGCCGTTCCCACAACCGCCGCTGCTGGTTGGAACAAATATCCTGTATGCTGAAACATTTTTCTTAATAGAGTTTCCAACTTCTTATCCATGGGCTCTTTAAACGACAAACTATCCTCAAGTGAAAACAATTTATTAAAGGAAGAAGGGGAAAAAGAACCAAGTCTTTCCCATTCTTAATAATGTTCGCCATCTTTATGGGAAGTACAACCCTGTCCTTGTAGACCTTATCTAATTTAAGAATGCAAGGTTCCTCAGGTAATTTAGGTTCTGGAACCTCCAAAGTAGTCAAAACTTCCTTTAGCAGAAAGCGTAAGTGTTCAATCCTAAATCTAAAGTCTGGTTCCTCCACAGCTGGAGGCTTAGAGGCAGCAGATTCCGACCCAGAACGAGCATCCTCTGAAGTATCAGAGACGTCTTCATCATCGGATTATCTTGTATAAGATAAATCCAATAAGCTAGTAGATGATTCCTGGGAAGGATAGCAATATTTAACCTTTTGCTTGCGCATAGCAGTGCGAGGTAAAGCACTAAAGGCCGCAGACACTGCCGTCTGCAACTGTTCAGTAAAGTCTGGCGGTAAAAGGTTCCCTCCAGATGGAGGAATAGGAGTGCTATGGGAAGCTGCATGTGTATGAGATGAATGTAGGGTGTGCGCCTCATGGGATGGAGACTCCTCAGAGGTAGAAGGCTCAGTAGTACTAAACATATTAGCTTTCTTTGATAAGATTACTTTATCAAGGCATGTGGAACATAATTGAGCAGGCGGGTATACCGTGGCCTCCTCACAATATAAACAGGCATTAGCTTTAGGTAAAGAGGGAGTACCCTCTAACGTATCAGAGTCCTCCATAGCTTGTGCTTATAAAAAGGACTAAAGACAAATGGCACCTTTATACCCCCAATGGCTGGGGCACTTACCACCTCCTATGACCCAGGCCCAAAAGAGAAACCGCTTTAGTCTCCAGACACTGCACGGTCAGGAAGGAGCGATCACTGTGACCACACCCGGTCACATGGTGCGCCATGCAGGACTGCCCCTGCACCACTAAAAGCGTGCCAAGCCTAACTTGCTGCGCAGCGCTCCAATAAGAATGTAAAACCTGTACGTTCCAACAACTGCCTAAACCACATCTCACACATGTCACAGCATAAACACTATTTTAAAAATATGTGATTAACCCCTCCTGTTCAATAATTCCCTTCTGGAGACAATAACCCTCAGTTCCATTTAGATAAAAAGGAGTTACACTGTGACCCTGTCTTCTTGCGTTATCAAATGTGTATAAAAAATGAAACAATCTTACCGGAATCTATGCCGTGGAACAGAAACACAGCCTCTCAAGTTTGACAGACTTGTAGCATCGCTCCTGACATGGACTTTAGTGATAGAAGCAGGCAGTGAAACTCGTCAACACTGATTGCTTAGGAGCTGTTAATACAAGTCTGGATGTGTTCGCAGAAAGACTCTCCCTGCATCTCCGGACTCTAACTTTCATCCATGCTCTCACTGAGAGGCTGACAGGACTACTTAAAACTCCAGTCCCATTCCTAAGAGGTGTCTTTGCCTCCTCCTGGTGGCCAGGTTCAGTATTTCCCACAAGGAATGAAGCCGGGGACTCTCCTCATATTAATATGGAAATATAGATTTGTTTTTAATTATATAGCAGTATGCTGTATATTCATGGCTGTAATGTTTTTGTTTATTTGGTCAATTAATTCCATTAATCCATTCACAATGTAATGCTCTCCTAAAAGGTTACTGTCAGTTTATTTTGGACAATTTTTATATCTTGAAGATATCATCAAATATTATTGGTTGTGCAGTTCTCAAAACTGTGAACTTGTTTCTGTAGAAATAATATGCACCTTCTTCACAGCAAAATGTTATAAAATAATAAATAGACATTAAAAGGGACAATCGTGAAAAATAACTTTTGGGTTTCAGACAGAGCATACAGTTTTCAGATTTACTTCATTCTCTTCTAATACTTTTGGTGAGACAGTGACTAGCTCACAGTAGTGCATTGTTTCTGAGTCTACCTTTGCAGGCTTTTCAACAATGGATACCAAGAGAACAAAACAAATTAGATAAGGGTCAATTGCAAAATTGTTAAAGATTGCATATTCTTTCTGAATCATAAAAGTTTAATTTTGACTTTACTGTCCCTTCAATGTCATTGCTTCCCTGCAAATCTATGTACACAGAATCATCCCATACTAAGTTTTAAGAAGCTAACTGAATAGAAGATTGTTTGGAATCGAATAGATCTGCGCACGGAGGACCTAAGTGTGAGGAGGGAGGGGCAAGCATCAAAAATAATGATAAGGTTTTAGTTAAATAAAACTATTTTGATTATTAATGTAATCATTATTTTTGTCCTAATAAAATACAGGTGAAATGTTGATCAAATATAAATGATTAACCAATTAAACTGGAGATCGTTTACTCCAAATAATTTAATTAATTTCAATGATTTATCTATCTATCTATCATGATATATAAACAAATCAGTAATGGTCTAATATAACTGGAAAAAATCATCTGAAAAATTATTTTAAAAATGAAAACCATGATTTATGTTGATTTAAAAAAAACAAACAAAAAAAAAAAAACGATCTTACTGACTTGTAACTTTTGTTGCGTTCGTTAATTTCTCTATAGCGCTCAAAACTCGTAATCTAGCTGTGTTATTTAATTTTTCTATAGCGCTGCTATTACAAGTTCTCAAACATATGCCTTTTGCGTGCGATATGGTTGCGTTGAGCTCCATGCCGCACACAATCAGAGCGCTGCTGAGACGTGCTTGTGCACAATTTCCCCATAGAAATCAATGGGGAGAACCAGCAAAAAAAAAAATAACACCTGCTATCGCGGAAACAAAAGTTCCGTAACGCAGCCCCATTTATGTCTATGGGGAAATTAAAATATCCTTTAAACCTAACACCCTAACATAAACCCTATGTCTAAACATACCTAATCTGCTGCCCCTGACATCACTGACACCTGCCTACAGTTACCCCTAATCTGCTGCTCCCGATATCGCCGCTACCTAAATAAAATAATTAACCCATAATCTGCCGCTCCTGATATCGCCGCCACTATACTACATTTATTAACCCCTAAACCGCCAGCCCCCCACATCGCAACAAGCTAAATTAAACTATATTAACCCCTAAACCTATCCCTACCGTAACCCTAACCCTAACACCGCATAACTTTAACATAATATAGCTAAATTAGATTTACAATTATTAACTAAATAAACCTATTAACCCATAAACCTCCAGCCCCCCACATCGCAACAAGCTAAATTAAACTATAGTAACCCCTAAACCTAACCCCCACTAACATAATTAAATTAGATATAAATTAAATTTACAATTATTAACTAAATAATTCCTATTTAAAACTAAATACTTACCTGTGAAATAAAACCTAAGCTAGCTACAATATAACGAATAGTTACACTGTAGCTAGCTTAGGTTTTATTTTTATTTCACAGGTAAGTTTGTATTTATTTTAACTAGGTAGACTAGTTAGTAAATAGTTATTAACTATTTATTAACTACCTAGTTAAAATAAATACAACCCTGTGAAATAAACCCTAACCTGCCTTACACTAAAACCTAACATTACCAAAAATAAAAAAAACCTACCACCATTACAAAAAAAAAACACGAAACGATCATAAAAAAAAATTAATCCTATTCTAAAACCCTTAAAAAAAACAAAAAAAAAAAAACTCTACTCTAGAATAAGCTACCAAGTGCCCTTAAAAGGGCATTTTGGAGGGCCCTTAAAAGGGCCTTTTGGGGGGCCCTTAAAAGGGTCTTTTGTAGGGCATTGCCATGAGATAAACAGCTCTTACTTTAAAATAAAAACACCCCCTAAAAATATACATTACACAAAATAACAAATTATCAAAAATAAAAAAGAATTACACCTAATCCAATAGCCCTATCAAATAAAGCCTAACCTACAATAAACTACCAATGGCCCTTAAAAGGGCCTTTTGTGGGACATTGCCCCAAAGATATCCACTCTTTTACTTGTAAAAGAAAAATACAAACACTCCCCAACAGTAAAACCCACCACCCCCATAACCAACTCCCCTCAAATAAAAACCCTAACTCTAAAATAACCTAACCTGAAAAGGGCATTTGTATGGGCATTGCCCTTAAAATGGCATTTAGCTCTTTTACTGCCCAGAACCTAAACTAAAAAAAAAAAAACACCCAAAAAAAACCCTTAAAAAAACACTAACCCCAAGACAATCCACTTTCAGTTGTTGAAGTCCCGCTTGAAGGATCCATCCAGCCGGCGAACTCCTCATCCATGCAGCAAGAAATCTTCATCCAGGCGGCCTCTTCGATCTTCATCCAGCTGGCTGGATGAAGATCGAAGAAGCGCCTGAATGAAGACTTCTTGCCTCATGGATGAGGAGTTCGCCAGCTGGATGAAGATAGAAGAGGCCGCCTGGATGAAGACTTCTTGCCGCATGGATGAGGACTTCGCCAGCTGGATGAAGATAGAAGAGGCCGCGATTCAAGATGGCATCCCTTGCATTCCTATTGGCTGAAAGATTTGAATCAGCCAATAGGAATTAGGGCTGCTAAAATCATATTGGCTATTCAAATCAGCCAATAGGATTTAAGCAGCTATCATTCTATTGGCTAATTCGAATTAGCCAATAGAATGAGAGCTGCTTAAATCCTATTGGCCGATTTGAATAGCCAGTAGGATTTTAGCAACCTTAATTCCTATTGGCTGATTCAAATCTTTCAACCAATAGGAATGCAAGGGACGCCATCTTGGATAACGTCACTTGCATTGAAGTTTCAGTTTACAGCGGAGACCATATGAAGAGGATGTTCTGCGTCAGATGTCTTCAGTATAGACCCACTCTGCGCCGTCTGAATGAAGACTTCTTGCTGCATGGATGAGGACATCACCGGCTGGATGAAGCTAGAAAAGGCCGCCTGGATGAAGACTTCTTGCCACATCGATGAGGACTTCACCGGCTGGATGGATCCTTCAAGCGGGACTTCAACAACTGAAAGTGGATCGTCTTGGGGTTAGTATTAGGTTTTGGGTGGGTTTTTTTTTTAGTTTAGGGTCTGGGCAGTAAAAGAGCTAAATGCCCTTTAAAAGGCAAAGCCCATACAAATGCCCTTTTCAGGGCAATGGTTAGCTTAGGTTATTTTAGAGTTAGGGTTTTTATTTGGGGGGGGGTTGGTTGTGGGGGTGGTGGGTTTAACTGTTGGGGGGTGTTTGTATTTTTTTTTTTTTACGGGTAAAAGAGCGGATATCTTTGGGGCAATGCCCCACAAAAGGCCCTTTTAAGGGTCATTGGTAGCTTATTGTAGGCTAGGGTTTTTTTTTATTTTGGGTGGGCTTTTTTATTTTGATAGGGCTATTAGATTAGGTGTAATTCTTTTTTATTTTTGATAATTTGTGTGATGTTAGTTTTCATAGGTAGATACTTTTTATAAATTTTTAGAGTAGTTACGATTTATTATTGGTAGTTTAGTTTTATTTAATTGGTAGTTAGTTTAATTTTAGTTTAATAATTATAATAGTTTGTTAGTTTAAAATTATTTTTTTTTTAATTTGACAGGTAAATTAATTTAATTTAAGATAGGAAAAACATAATTTATGCTTACCTGAAATTTATTTCTCTTGTAGTGTATCCAGTCCACGGATCATCCATTACTTATGGGATATTCTCCTTCCCAACAGGAAGTTGCAAGAGTCCACCCACAGCAGAGCTGCTATATAGCTCCTCCCCTAACTGCCATATCCAGTCATTCGACCGAAAACATGCAGAGAAAGGAAAAACCATAGAGTGCAGTGGTGACTGTAGTTTAAATGAAAAAAATTACCTGCCTTAAAATGACAGGGCGGCCGTGGACTGGATACACTACAAGAGAAATAAATTTATCAGGTAAGCATAAATGATGTTTTCTCTTGTTAAGTGTATCCAGTCCACGGATCATCCATTACTTATGGGATACCAATACCAAAGCTAAAGTACACGGATGAAGGGAGGGACAAGGCAGGTACTTAAACGGAAGGTACCACTGCCTGAAAAAAACCCTCTCTCCCAAAAATAGCCTCCGAAGAAGCAAAGTATGAAGCGCAGACCAAGACGCCGTCTTGTAAATCTGTTCAACAGAAACCTCATTTTAAAAAGGCCCAAGTGAAAGCCACAGCTCTAGTAGAATGAGCTGTAATCCCTTCAGGAGGCTGCTGTCCAGCAGTCTCTCAAGCTAAACGAATTATGCTTTTTAACCAAAAAGAAAGAGGTTGCTGAAGTCTTTTGACCTCTCCTCTGTCTAGAGTAGACAACAAACAAAGTAAATGTTTGATGAAAATCTGAAGTAGCTTGTAAGTAAAACTTTAAAGCACGAACCACATCCAAATTGTGTAATAGACGTTCCTTCTTTGAAGAAGGATTAGGATACAAGAATGGAACAACACTCTCTTGAGTGATATTCTTGTTAGATACCACCTTAGGTAAAAAAACCCAGGTTTGATACGCAGGACTACCTTATCCGTACGGAGGACCAGATAAGGAGAATCACATTGTAAAGCAGATAACTCGGAGACTCTACGAGCCGAGGAAATAGCTACCAAAAAGGAACTTTCCAAGATAAAAAGTTTGATATCTATGGAGTGAAGAGGTTCAAACGGAACACCTTGAAGAACCTTAATAATCAGGTTTAAGCTCCATGGCGGAGCAACAGGTTTAAACACAGGCTTGGTTCTAACCAAAGCCTGACAAAATGCCTGAACGTCTGGAGTATCTGCCAGACGCTTGTGCAAAAGAATAGACAGAGTAGGAATCTGTCCCTTTAAGGAACTAGCTGACAACCCTTTTCTCAAAATCATCTTGGAGAAAAGATAGTATCCTGGGAATCCTGACTTTACTCCATGAGTAACCCTTAAGTAAATCTCTACCATGTGATGATCTGTGCCACGTCTGTCTAGGCAAAAAAAAAAAAAAAAAAGGCAATGGATGTCTTTCTGGGAAGGACATAGTCAATTATATCCATGTCTGTCTATCATTGTTATCTTTAGGAGTAAGACAACTCTGTCTGGCAAAAAAAGGGTCAATTACTGCACTCTGTTTCAGAAAATAGGAATAAATAACTGCTCGCCATATGGTAGGAAAAGAGGTAATCCTTAACCCCTTAATGACCACAGCACTTTTCCATTTTCTGTCAGTTTGGGACCAAGGTTATTTTAACATTTTTGCGGTGTTTGCGTTTAGCTGTAATTTTCCTCTTACACATTTACTGTACCCACACATATTATATACCATTTTTCTCGCCATTAAATGGACTTTCTAAAGATACCATTATTTTTATATCTTATAATTTACTATAAAAATTGTTTTTACAAAATATGAGGAAATAATGGCAACACACACTTTTTCTAACTTTGACCCCCAAAATCTGTTACACATTTGCCACCACCAAAAAATACCCATGCTAAATAGTTTCTACATTTTGTCCTGAGTTTTGAAATACCCAATGTTTACATGTTCTTTGCTTTTTTTTTGCAAGTTATAGGGCAATAAAAACAAGTAGCACTTTGCTATTTCCAAACCACTTTTTTCCAAAATTAGCGCTAGTTACATTGGGACACTGATATCTTTCAGGAATCCCTGAATATCCCTTGACATCCCAAAGTATTGATCTAGGCCCATTTTGGTATATTTCATGCCACCATTTCACCGCCAAATGCGATCAAATATAAAAAATTGTTCACTTTTTCACAAACTTTAGGTTTCTCACTGAAATTATTTACAAACAGCAATTATGGAACAAATGGTTGTAAATGCTTCTCTGGGATCCCCTTTGTTTAGAAATAGCAGACATATATGGCTTTGGCGTTGCTTTTTGGTAATTAGAAGGCCGCTAAATGCCGCTGCGCATCACACGTGTATTATAGCTAGCAGTGAAGGGGTTAATTAGGTAGCTTGTAGGGAGCTTGCAGGGTTAATTTTAGCTTTAGTGTAGAGATCAGCCTCCCACCTGACACATCACAACCCCTGATCCCTCCCAAACACCTCTCTTCCCTCCCCCACCCCACAATTGTCCCTGTCATCTTAAAGTGATGGTAAATTCGCCCAAACTGCTCCACATATTTGGAAAGGTCTTCTAACTAGCATATCGATATGTTTATTTATTACAAAAGTCATCAGTACACTAAATAATGTTCGTTTTATTCCTGCTACATTACCTCAATGAATGCAGCCTCTCTCTACGATTTTTGATTATGCTTATTTGAGTGGCAGCTCTTCTAGCCAATCAGAGCCTCACCATGCGCCCCATGTAAATATATAGCAGCACATTACCGTGCTTGGAACTCTCATCAACTTGAAATGTGCATGTGCTACTCCTTACGCTATTTGCGCAACAAAGGAAGTGAATTTGCTTTACCGGTTGCTATTTACCTTTAGATTGATTTACAAACTCACCAAAGAATAGAAAAAATATTGGTGGAGCACGGATACTACACTGATATCCTTGCGTAAGGAGTAGCGCATGCGCATTGCAAGTTGATAACAGAGTTCCAAGCACGGGAGCGTGCTGCTATACATTTCCATGGGGCACATGGTGAGGCTCTGATTGGCTAGAAGAGCTGCCACTCAAATAAGCATAATCAAAAAACGTAGAGAGAGGCTGCATTCATTGAGGTAATGTAGCAGGAATAAAACGAACATTTAGTGTACTGATGACTTTTGTAGTAAATAAGGATATTGAAATGCTAGTTAGGAGAAGACCTTTCCAAATATGTGGAGCAGTTTGGGCGAATCTACCATCACTTTAAGTACTAAAATAAAAGCGATATTTTATAGTTATGCTGCTGTGTAGGAACCCCCTTAAACCCCAACCTCCCTGATCCCCCCCCCCAACAGCTCTCTAACCCTCCCCCTCTTATTGGGAGCCATCTTGGGTACTGGCAGCTGTCTGCCAGTACCCAGTTTACAATAAAATTATATATATAGTATATTTTTTTGTATTTTTTTCTTCTATATAGTGTAGCTTCCCCCCCCAAACACCAACCCCCCAGCCCTCCCAGATCCCTAAGATCATTTTTATTTTAAATTTATATCCCCCTCTGTCCCACTTTTCCTTTAACGTTTTTCTGTAGTTTAGCCGTTCCCAACAGCTCCCTCCCCGTGGATGCGCCCGCCCCTGCCGCCCCCCCCATGCGAGCACGTCCGTGCATGCCCCCGGCTACCCCACCCATGATCCCGTCCCCATCTGCTTCACAGAAGGCATCAATGGCCGCACACCCGCCTCCCACGTCGGCTCCCACTTACCAACGATTGCGGCCATTGATGGCTGATGCAGAGAGGGCCACAGAGTGGCTCTATCTGCATCAGACTGCTAAAAAAGGTTTTTGCAGGATGCCTCGATATAGAGGCATTACTGTAATAACCAGAAAGCATCTGTAAGCGATCAGAATCGCTTCCACTGCTTTCCCAGACCAACGACGTGCAGGGTACGTCGTCGGTCGTTAAGGGTATTTTTTGGAGGACGTACCCTGCACGTCGTTGGTCATTAAGGGGTAAAGGGATACTAAACCCTTTTTTTTGTCTCTCATGATTCAGATAGGGCATGCTATTTTAAGCAACTTTCTAATTTACTCCTATTGTCAATTTTTCTTCATTTCCTTGGTATCTTTATTTGAACAGCAGGAATGTAAGCTTAGGAGACGGCCCATTTTTGGTTCAGGACCTGGGTAGTGCTTGCTGGCTAAATATAGGGTGCAGAACCAAACATGGGCTGACTCCTAAACTTATGTTCCTGCTTTTTGAAATAAAGATAGGAAGAAGAAGAAAAATTTATAATAGGAGTAAACTAGAAAGTTGCTTAAAAATGTCATGCTCTATCTGAATCGTGAAATAAAAAACATGGATAAATGTCAAGTTTGATGAATCAGTGTCCCGTTTTTAAAAACTCTATTAAAAACAGGGGCACTTTCATTCAACAAACTTTACATTTCACTCGTTTTGTTAAAATACTTCCCTTTTAATCTTGAAAGTCGCTCCAGTGCTTCCGCCGCAAGCCTCTTCATATGTAAAAAATGACGAATCCGGCCGTATTCGTCATTGCTGACGTATGAAGTGACGAGCGGCAGGAGGGGGAAATCGCTGGAGCGGCTTTCAAGATTAAAAGATAAATATTTTAACAAAAACAAGCGATATGTAAAGTTTGATGAATGAAAGTGCCCTTGTTTTTAATAGGGTTTTTAAAAAACGGGCACTTCAAACTTTACAAATCACTTTAAGATAAAATGCATGAGGAAAGTGCAATTAAAATTGGTGGTGGCAGGGGGGTTATAAGGCAGTAAAAAATAAATATGCCACCACGTGCAAAAACATCAGGATATGGAATCGATTCTACATTATTAGGAGATGACAATTTTTCTAAATTTTCTTTACATTATGCTAAATTTTTAACATAGAGGACAAATGGTACAGACAGGATAACATTTCAAAGGATTATTTGTAAATATGGAGATGTATTTAAAGGGACAAGCTAGCTTGTTGTGTTTTGAGTTTATATATAAACAATTTTCAAACAAAATGCTGTTTTGGAAACAAAATGATATCTGAAACACAAAATGGTATACTAAAGTTTACTAAACAATACACTACTACACCTTTTTAAAGACCTAGACAATATAAAAAGCAAAAGTGAAACCTTCAGGTTAATTGAGGTATCAGGCAAACATCTTTTAGGACCCAAACATGGTTCTTTTTAGATCGGGGCAAGACAAGTTTATATCAAGCTTAGGAGCCAGCTGACATTTTAAGGAGTCAGGCAATAGTTGTATATAGCGGTATGTAAAATATACTGAAAGATGGGTACCAACAGGGAATAAAAATAAATATGTAAATAAATGTATTAACTGTTGAATAACTTTATTAGACTTAATTTGGAGGAACACTTAGATGTCTAAGGATCACATTCTATTTCATAATACAAGAGACTTAAAGGACCAGTAAACACATTAGATTTGCATAATCAACAAATGCAAGATAACAAAACATGGCCATAGCACTTAGTCTGAACTTCAAATGAGTAGTAGATTTTTTTATAACAAATTTCAAAGTTATGTATATTTCCATTCCCCTTGTACCATGTGATAGCAATCAGCCAATCACAAATGCATATACGTATAGTCTGTGAATTCTTGCACATGCTCAGTAGGATCTGGTGACTCAAAAATTGTAATTATTAAAGACTGTGCACATTTTTTTTAATGGAAGTAAATTGGAAAGTTGTTTAAAATTACATGCTGTATCTGAATCATGAAAATTTTATTTAACCTGAGTGTCCCTTTAACCAAAATACAAGATTTATACAAACAGAGGGAATTGCTGGTATTTGCAAAAAAAAATTCTGTGAAAAGCTCACAGGTTTTGTAATAAACTTCTCAAGCTTGGAGCAAAACAAACATACACAGATAAGCAGTGTGGATCCGACACTCCTGCATACTCCGAACCTATTTAAAAAAGCTGCATTTTACAGACTCTCTTGTATTTCTTACAAGTTCCAGAATTGTTAAATTTAGGTTATATAAGGCTAGAAGTCAATAGAGGAGGTTCTTAGTTACCACACAGCATAACCAATTTTGAACAGACACCAAATTAGTATGTTTAAAGGGACATGAAACCCAAAAATGTTCTATTATTCAGATAGAGAATACAATTTAAAAAAAAAAATATTTAAATTGACTTCTGTTATCAATTTTGCTTTGTTCTCATGTTAATCTTTGTTGAAGAGATATCTAGACAGGTAGTGTGCACATGCCTGAAGCACTACATACCAGGAAATAGTGCTGCCATCTAGTGCCCTTGCTAATGTATAACACTGTTGCAAAACTGCTGCCATATAGTGCTGCAGACACAGAGCTTGCAACAAAGGATAACAAGAAAATGAAGAAAAATGATAATAGAAGTAAAATGAGAAGTGGTGTAAAATTGTATGCTGTATCTGAAGCATGAAAGAAAAATGGTGGGTTTTATGCCCCCTTAAATAAACATATAGTTATTTTAATTTTTTTGGTCAGGTGACTCGTTTTTCCCCCTAACTGATCTTTGTTTTAATACTCAAACAATAATTTTGCTGGACTTTCACCACATTGGCATTTACATAATATATTAAAATCTGATCAATTAAAAGAAATACAGAGGGGCACTTTTTTCTTCTTCTAAAGATCGGCAGCAAAACACATGCCAGTAACTTGACAAGGTTTTAAAATAAAATGAGGCTTGCATGGTAATAGACAGTGTTAATACTATTCAAATGTTCTAGCGTTAAAAGAAAGAAAAACACTTTCTGAATGTTGGAAACTCAGGTATATAAACATCTAGGTTCCAGTGTTTCTTACCGGTTTTAATTTTAGAACACATTTTATTCTTATTGTAATTTAAATCTCAACTATTTCTTTAGTGACAGAAAAGTCTCTATGTAACTATTCTTACCCCATAATTACTGTTTTTTTGTAAATTTGACAAAACTTATTTTTATTAAATTTTAAGATAAATAAAGAGATGTTCTATACCACAACAGTTAAATCTGTTAAATCTGTATTGCATGTTCAAACCTTAATACCATAAATAGAAACAGGTTAATAAACCTTTACTCCAGGAGTATATAATGAGTTTGGAAGTTCTAGAGCAGTGCTAATATCGTTGCCAAATTGTTTTCGAATCTGTGAACAATGAATTGATTCTTCCTATAGAAATAAACATAACCCACGAAACTTTTTGTTGTGTTGAGTTACTTAAAGGGACACTCAATCAAAATTAAACTTTCATTATTCAGATAGAGCATGCCATTTTAAACAACTTTCTAATTTACTTCTATTAGCAAAATGTGCACAGTCTTTTTTATTTAAACATTTTGAGTCACCAGCTCCTACTGAGCATGTGCAAGAATAAGTGTGTATGCATTTGTGAATGGCTGATTGCTGTCACATGGTACGTGTATGCATTTGTGATTGGCTGATGGCTGTGACATGGTACAGGGGGAGTGGAAAAAGACATAACTTTTAAAATTGTCAGAAAAAAAAATCTACTACTCATTTGAAGTTCAGACTAAATCCTATTGCATTGTCTTGTTATCTTGCATTTGTTGATTATGCAAATCTACAGTGTTTACTGGTCCTTTAATACTTGTTTTAATTAGTAACAGAGAACTGTTAAAGTTTTTATTATGGGTAATTTGTTCAATACAGTCAATACAGTTTACAGGTTTTTTTTATATATATATTTTAAAGTTACACTTCTGTTTGTTTATGAAACTTGGTTTTACTTAATTTTAAGCTTAATAAAGATGTTACATATCACAACGGCTAAATCTGTGTCTGTATTGCACGTTTAAACCTTAATATCATAAATATTAACAGGTGTTATGTTTACTCCTGGAGTATATAATCAGTTTGCAAATTATATAGAAATGCTTAAATAATGCATTACACTTTAACTACACCCCTAAGATTTTAGTTGACTACTAACTGGAGATTCAGTCGACTAAAATCTACTGGAGATTCAGTCGACTAAAATCTACTGGAGATTCAGTCGACTAAAATCTACTGGAGATTCAGTCGACTAAAATCTACTGGAGATTCAGTCGACTAAAATCTACTGGAGATTCAGTCGACTAAAATCTACTGGAGATTCAGTCGACTAAAATCTACTGGAGATTCAGTCGACTAAAATCTACTGGAGATTCAGTCGACTAAAATCTACTGGAGATTCAGTCGACTAAAATCTACTGGAGATTCAGTCGACTAAAATCTACTGGAGATTCAGTCGACTAAAATCTACTGGAGATTCAGTCGACTAAAATCTACTGGAGATTCAGTTGACTAAAACTAGACTAAAACTAAAACAATTCAGATGACTAAAATACGACTAAAACTAAAATGGAATTTTAGTCAAAAGACTAAAACTAAGACTAAATAGAAATTTGCTGTCAAAATTAACACTGGCAGAAATAAATAACTTAATAAATGATAACCCCCAACAGTGCTTGCCCATTAGAAAGGCTCATATCCAAACCAAGCTCAAATCCTCATAGTCTAACCTCTCCTGAACATCCAGGAGATACATTCAATGAAAAGTTTACCAGCCCCACCAAGCAAAGCAGTCTGCTAGATGTAATTAAAAATTCACCAATTAATTTAAAAAAAAAAAAAAAAAGTACAGGGGAGGGAGGGGGGAGCATCTTCTCATACATTAGCTCCTGGGCAATACCCCCCCCCCCCCCGTTCTGTATAGTTGCCAAAAGTCCCTGATTTCTAGGGACAGTTCCTGGATTTTGTTGTATGTCTCTGGATTTTTTTTCCCTGAAAATGTCCCCTCCAGGAGATTTGGAGGACTGCAGCTGAGCTGAAGCATGTGTTACATAATTTAAGGTGAAGGTAAACCTTAATGAATGAAAGCTCGGTTTTTAAAAATACTATTAAAAACAGGGGCACTTTCATTCATCAAAGATTAGAAAGCAGCCGTCTTGATTAAAAACTTACCTTTGTTTTTTTCACAGCTAGAGCAGCTTCCCCCACCCGGAGATCCTCTCTTCACACGTCATCAATGACTAATCCGGCTTCCTCCAATCACGGCATGGCCTCAGGCAATGACTCCCCTGAGGGGAAAGCCGTGATTAGAGGAAGCCAGATTAGTCATTGATAACGTGTGAAGAGGGGATCTCCGTGTGGGGGAAGCTGCTCTGGCAATCAAAAAGGCTGCTTTCTAAATTTTCATGAATGAAAGTGCCCCTGTTTTTAATAGAATTTTTAAAAACTGAGCTTTCATTCATCAAAGTTTACCTTCACTTTAATGGGGATAAGCTGCGTACAGCAAGCACTTTGCTTGATCACTCAAAGCAGTTCTAAGCAGGAACTCCTTGATGCACCTTCTATGAATGATCAATGTTTAAACTGCCACAAATCAGAAGAAAAACACTAGGCAATGAGCTGTGCTGATTTGTTGTAAAAGGGGAGGGATTACTTGGCTACTTCTGTAGATATTTTATTGTTTGCATTACTTAGTCTGACAGCACATGAGTTTTAAACATACACCACTTCCTACACACAGTAAGATCAGCTGCACTGAGTGTTTGCTGTGTCTCTTCTCCTGTTTATTGCAATTTGACACACTGTAGCCTAGCTCCTCCTCTGCTCTCTATCGGCTAGATTTAGAGTTTGGCGTTAGCCGTCAAAACCAGCGTTAGAGGCTCCTAACGCTGGTTTTGGGCTTCCGCTGGTATTTAGAGTCTTGTAGGTAAGGGTCTAAAGCTCACTTTCCAGCCGCGACTTTTCCATACCGCAGATCACCCTACGCCAATTGCGTATCCTATGTTTCAATGGGATCTTTCTAATGCCGGTATTTAGAGTCTTGGCTGAAGTGAGCGGTAGAGCCTCCACCGACAAAACTCCAGCCGCAGAAAAAAGTCAGGAGTTAAGAGTTTCATGGGCTAACGCCAGTTCATAAAGCTCTTAGTGTACTTTAGAGCACAGTAGTTAACACCCATAAACTACCTATGTACCCCTAAACCGAGGCCCCCCCCACATCGCCGCCACTCTAATAAAAATTTTTAACCCATAATCTGCCGACCGCACACTGCCGCAACCTACGTTATCCCTATGTACCCCTAATCTGCTGCCCCTAACACCGCCGACCCCTATATTATATTTATTAACCCCTAATCTGCCGCCACCAACGTCGCTGCTACCTTACCTACAATTATTAAAACCCTAATCTGCCGACTGGACCTCACCGCTACTATAATAAAGTTATTAACCCCTAATCCGCCTCACTCTCGCCTCAATAACCCTATAATAAATAGTATTAACCCCTAATCTGCCCTCCCTAACATCGCCGACACCTAACTTCAAGTATTAACCCCTAATCTGCCGACCGGACCTCACCGCTACTATAATAAATGTATTAACCCCTAAAGCTAAGTCTAACCCTAACACTAACACCCCCCTAAGTTAAATATAATTATTATCTAACGAAATAAATTAACTCTTATTAAATAAATTATTCCTATTTAAAGCTAAATACTTACCTGTAAAATAAACCCTAATATAGCTACAATATAACAAATAATTATATTGTAGCTATTTTAGGATTAATATTTATTTTACAGGCAACTTTGTATTTATTTTAACCAGGTACAACAGCTATTAAATAGTTAAGAACTATTTAATAGCTACCTAGTTAAAATAATTACAAAATTACCTGTAAAATATTTTTTTTTATATTTTGGGGGGCTTTGTTATTTTATTAGGGGGCTTAGAGTAGGTGTAATTAGCTTAAAATTGTTGTAATATTTTTATTATGTTTGTAATTAATTTTTTTATTTTTTTGTACTTTAGTTAGTTTATTTAATTGTATTTATTTGTAGGTATTTTATTTAATTAATTTATTGATAGTGTAGTGTTAGATTTAAGTGTAGATAATTGTAGGTATTTGTATGTAATTAATTTATTGATAGTGTAGTGTTAGGTTTAATTGTAACTTAGGTTAGGATTTATTTTACAGGTAATTTTGTAATTATTTTAACTAGGTAGCTATTAAATAGTTATTAACTATTTAATAGCTATTGTAACTGGTTAAAATAAATACAAAGTTTATATTGTAGCTATATTAGGGTTTATTTTACAGGTAAGTATTTAGCTTTAAATAGGAATAATTTATTTAATAAGAGTTAATTTATTTCGTTAGATTTAAATTATATTTAACTTAGGGGGGTGTTAGTGTTAGGGTTAGACCTAGATTTAGGGGTTAATAAATTTATTAGAGTAGCGGCGAGGTCCGGTCGGCAGATTAGGGGTTAATACTTGAAGTTAGGTGTCAGCGATGTTAGGGAGGGCAGATTAGGGGTTAATACTATTTATTATAGGGTTAGTGAGGCAGATTAGGGGTTAATACTTGAAGTTAGGGAGGGCAGATTAGGGGTTAATACTATTTATTATAGGGTTAGTGAGGCAGATTAGGGGTTAATACTTGAAGTTAGGTGTCAGCGATGTTAGGGAGGGCAGATTAGGGGTCAATACTATTTATTATAGGGTTAGTGAGGCAGATTAGGGGTTAATACATTTATTATAGTAGCGGTGAGGTCCGGTCGGCAGATTAGGGGTTAATAAGTGTAGGTAGGTGGCAGCGACGTTGGGGGCGGCAGATTAGGGGTTAATAAATATAATATAGGGGTCGGCGGTGTTAGAGGCAGCAGATTAGGGGTACATAGGTATAATGTAGGTTGCGGCGGTGTACGGAGCGGCAGATTAGGGGTTAATAAGTGTAAGGTTAGGGGTGTTTAAACTCGGGGTACATGTTAGGGTGTTAGGTGCAGACTTAGGAAGTGTTTCCCCATAGGAAACAATGGGGCTGCGTTAGGAGCTGAACGCTGCTTTTTTGCAGGTGTTAGGTTTTTTTTCAGCTCAAACTGCCCCATTGTTTCCTATGGGGGAATCGTGCACGAGCACGTTTTTGAAGCTGGCCGCGTCCGTAAGCACCGCTGGTATTGAGAGTTGCAGTGGCGGTAAATATGCTCTACGCTCCCTTTTTGGAGCCTAACGCAGCCCTTCTGTGAACTCTAAATACCAGCGGTATTTAAAAGGTGCGGGGGAAAAAAAGCCAGCGTTAGCTACGCGGGTCATTACCGACAAAACTCTAAATCTAGCCGAATGTGTTATTAGAAGTCCAGGATAATTTAGGAAGCATTGCTGCTGGCTATTATGACATCTAAGGTAGTTTTGTGTCACTTCAGTTCTGTGTGTCTTTAAGCACTCCGCTGAGCCCTGCAATGGTATAATATATATGGAAGTGAAAATATATACAAGAGCTAGACTAGGAGATGGTTTATGTTTCATTATAACTTTACTGCAATAGTGCCTTTATTTTTATGGTCTTTTGGATGAATTAATTACTTTTAATTTTTGTAAATATATGTGCACATTTATAATTTGTTTAAATAGACACTAATACATTTTGACGTGATAATTTCTGGTTTACTGGTACAAATTCTTTATTAATGGAATTATTTTTATTCTTTATCATTTTAAAGTCTGTTTTTGCATATTGCTTCACTTCATGTGACCTTTCTTCCTATGACGTCTCTTACTGAGATGTCAGTGAATATGAAAAATTACTGCAAATGATGGCAGCATTGCGCTTTCTATGGTTGGGAGATGTCTGTATTTGCACAAACGTTATAATTAGGAAGCTTTACCACTAATTAAAATGGAACACATAAATATTATTTGTATTGCTGTGTTATGAACGCACTACTGGCTAGACAGCCATATAAAATGCTACCTCTTGTGCCTAACTTTTTTTGGGGAGGGGGGTGTATATTTTTTATTATTATTTAAATATAATTAAACAGTCTACTTGAAAAATTGTATTGTTTGTTTAAAAAAGATAAATAATCCCTTTATTCCTCAGTTTTGCATAACCAACACAGTGATATCAATACACTTATTACCTCTGTGATTACCTTGTATCTAAGCCGCTGCAGACTGCTCTGTTACCTCAGTGCTTTTGACAGACATGCATTTTAGATAATCAGTGCTGACTCCTAAATAACTCCACGGGAGTGATCACATTATCTATTTGACACATGAACTAGCACTGTAACTGTGAAAAACTGTCAAAATGCACTGACATAAGAGGCGGTTTTCAATGGTTTCGAAATCAGTTTGAGCCTACCTATATTTAGCGTTCAACAAAGAATACCAAGAGAACAAAGCACATTTGATGATAAAAAGTAGAATTGGAAAATTGTTTAAAATTGCATACCCTGAATCATGAAAGTTTAATTTTGACTAGACTGTCCCTCCCTTTAATTCCTATGCTGCGTTGTAACAATAACCATATGCCCAGGATGTGTTCCAGAGACGGGTATCGTCAATATTATAGGGTAGGTGTAAAAGCTTGGTGCTGCAATCCATATAATAAGCTATGCATAAGTCTAACTTATACTATTACTATCAAATGGGTGTTTAGATTGCAGAACTGAGTGAGCGGAGCAGCAGAGTAGGTTGTCAATACTCCAGTAACCTGCTTGCTTGCTCTGCTGCAGTGTATCCCTGGAAATGCTTAGATTATTTTTTGCCAGGGCTGCCTTTGTAAAAAAACAAAACAAAAAAAACCCACTATAGTCTCTGCTGCAGTCTACATGTACACACCTATCCATGGCCTGTGTGCTAGCAACAAACAGAAGTGTACAGAAATAGAACGTGTAAAGAGGCAGCTGTGCCTTTAAGGTTACAGAAGACGACAGACATTTTACTGAAGGGAAAGCATTTTTTTTTAATTTTTACTATATAAATAATTCAAAAGGCCAGAGATAAACACGTTTTATATTTCAGTGTATTTTGTTAAGTCATAGAAATACAAATAAATATTTTTCACATGCAATATTATGGTATTAAATTCACAGAGAAAAAAAAAATCGAAATCAAACTTCTCTACTTACATAAATTTCATTGTGATCAAAACGTATTTTGAGATTATTGATAAAGCTTTCCTCATTCAGCGGCTCCAAGAGTACCATGTCCCCTACGCCTATCATGTTGTCCAATAAGGACGTCTTCACCTCCATTTTGGCCATTGTGCCCTTTAAAAAGAATAAAGGAAAATCTATAAGAATATGAAGCATCTCAACAAGTTGAACAAGTGTCTTATTCTATACTGTACTGCATCACAAAAACCGATCCACAACATTCACAGAAACACAGGAGGTTTTGTGCTGACACAGATTTAAAAAAAATAACTAAATATATTCAGTGACATATTTGAGAAAACAGAGCATCTAATAATATAGCAAAGACTCAAAAGGACATAAAACCCTCTCTTGCTATCATTTGTTGAAGAGAATACCTAGATAGGCTAAAGAGCAACAATACATTACTGGGAGATAGCTTCTTATTGGTTGCTGCACATATATGCCTCTTGTCATTAGCTTATCTGATGTGTTCAGCCAACTTCCAGTAGTGCATTGGTGCTCCTTCAAAAAAAGGATACCAAGAGAATGAAGCAAATTTCATAAAAGTAACATTAGAAAGTAGTTTAATCCATTTCTACCTATGTGCTAGGCTGTTTTGCAGTTTTTAGATGCTGCTCATATTTAGGTTATGGAGGTTTGAATACCACCCCCCCTCATCCAGCAGCTCCCCTTTATGGCACATCCAGGATTCCACATGCATGGTGACATCACCAGTATCCCCGGATTCCCCAGGCAATGCCATGAAAAACTTACAGTTTCATAAATCATACCCCTATAAACAAATACGAGATTTAAATAAATATTTATTAAAGTATTTCAAGCATTTTATTTTTGCACTGTTGCTTGCATAGAATTAAATATGGCCAACTTTCCATAGCTGTTGTAAACTAGTTGTAAATAAAACATCTCCATAGACTTTAACCCCCTCCTCTACCGGGAATTTCAGATAAAAGCTTGCTTACCTATGAATAGGGCATGTATATTATTCAAATAAAAATAGTACAGACTCAACATTCTAAATATATAAGGAATGTAACAAAACATGCAAAAAACAATCAAATTAGCCAAAATTGAAAATGAAAGATTAATTGCAAGGTTTTTTTTTTTTTTTTACATAGATGGCAAAAATAAATCTTAGGACAATACAGGTACATTAAAATATGTGAAGGGTAGCATGATTAAAGGCTTGATGTATCAATCAAGGGTGGACAGGGGCGTATATATTTACTCCTGTCTGCCCCAGCTCTCTGGCATACAGGAATCCGCTGCCGGAATTCAACCTTGCACACAGCCAATCACGCAAGGGCAGGAGCTGTCAATTAAACTTGTAAAATTTAGAAAAAGTGTTTAAGGAGGACCAGGTAGGGGACTTACAAATCTGATACATTGAGGCTTCATTCTTAAAAGCCCAAGAGGAAGCCACTGCTTTAGTGGAATGAGCTGTTATCCTCTCAGGAGGCTGTCGTCCTGCTGTCTCATAAGCTAAGCGGATGACACTCCTCAACCAGAAAGATAGGGAAGTCGTAGTAGCCTTCTGCCCCTTACGCTTCCCCGTATAGATGACAAACAAAGAGGAAGATTGTCTGAATTCCTTAGTAGCCTGAAGATCGAACTTCAAGGCACGAACCACATCTAGGATTGTGAAGCAAACGTTCATTTGCTAAAGAAGGATTATCAGCATGAAAAACCAGATAAGGGGTTTCACATTGCTAAGCAGAAATCGCAGAAACTCTGCGCGCAGAGGTATTAGCCAACAAAAAAAAGAACAGTATGCATTGGCTTAAACGGAGCCTGCTGCAAAACACTAAGAACAAGATTGAGGCTCCAAAGCGGAGCCCCAGATCTAAACACAAGTCTGATCCTAGCCAGAGCCTTAAAGTGAATGTAAATTTAGATGATAAAGTGCCCGGTTTTTAAAAATCTGATTAAAAACAGGGGCACTTTAATTCATCAAAATTTATATTTCACTTGTGTTGTGAAAATACTAACCTTTTAATCTTGACAGCCACTCCAGCGATTCCCTTGGTCGTCGCAAGCCTCTTCATATATCAGAAATGACAGATCGGTCATCCTCCAATCACGGCTTACCCCCTGGTGGAATCAATGTCTGATTCAACGCTGTGATTGGAGGAAGCCAGATTCCTCATTTTAGACCCGGGAAGAGGCTTTGCGACGGACGGGGGAAGCGATGCAGAGGCTATCAAGTATTTTCACAACACGAGTGAAATGTAAATTTTTCTGAATTAAAGTGCCCCTGTTTTTAATCAGATTTTTAAAAACCAGGCACTTTATCATCTAAATTTACATTCACTTTAACAAAGGACTGCACATCCGGAAACTCAGCCAATCTTTTGTGCAGTAAACGACGAGTAACTGGCTTACAAGCTTGAACCAGAGAGTGTCGATAACACTCTCAGAAAAACCCTCTCTCCACGCAGTCAGCCTCAGAGAATCTAGATTTTGATGAACAAAGGAACCCTGTATCAACAGATCTCTGCAACAAGGTAACCTCCACTGAGGAGATGAGGACATTCCCACCAGATCCGTAAACCACGTCCTTCGTGGCCATGACGAAGCAATCAGAATCACTGATGCTCGTTCCTGCTTGATGCGAGCCACCACACAAGGGAGAAGCGGTAATGGAGGAAAAAGACTGAACCTTCATGGAACTGATAGGGCATCTATCAATTCCGCCTGAGGATCCCTCGACCTGTACCTGGGTAGCTTGGTATTAAGGTGGGATGCCATGAAATCTATCTCCAGCATCCCCCACTCGCTGCAAATCTCTGCAAACACCTCGGGGTGAAGAGACCATTCCCCTGGGTGAAAGGATTGCCTGCTGAGGAAGTCCGCTTCCCAGTTGTACACACCCAGAATATGAATCGCTGAAAGCAAACATTTGTGAGTCTATGCACACTCTAGTATCCGAGATACTTCTCTCATCGCCAAGGAACTTCTCGTTCCCCCTGATGGTTGATTTAGGCAACCGAGATTATACTGTCTGATTGGAATCTGATAAACTGGGACGAAACCCAGAAGAGGCCAAGCCTGCAAGGCATTGAAGATTGCCCGGAGTTCTAAAATATTGATCGGAAGGGACCTTGTGCCTTCTTGCTTGCGTCCGTAGTCAGAAGCTTCCAGGACGGTCTCAAAAAGCATGTGCCTTGGGACAGATGATCTGGACAGAGCCACCAGGACAGCGAGTCTCTCTACAGGCTGTCCAGCATGATCTGTTGAGACAGATCTGAATGGTCGCCACTCCATTGTCTCAGCATGCATATTTGTAAGGGTTTGAGATGGAATCTGGCAAAAGGAATGACGTCCATGCAGGACACCATGAGTCCGATTACCTCCATACACTGAACCACTGAGTTTCTCGAGGAGGCCTGGAGGGCAAGACATGCAGAAGTTAGCTTGCAACGTCTCTGATCTGTGAGAAATATTCTCATGGATATGGAGTCTATTATAGCTCCCAGAAAATTCACCCTTGTACTTTGAGTAAGGGAACTCTTTTCCAAGTTTATCTTCCATTCATATAATCGAAGAAGAATGAGAAGGGACTGAGTGTTCTTCCGCTAGACGAAAAGATGGTGCCTGTACCAAGATATCGTCCAGGTAAGGTGCTACTGCAATACCTCGTGGTCTGGCAAGGGCTAGAAGAGCCCCCAGAACCTTTGTAAATATCCTTGGAGTAGTAGCTAGGCCAAACAGAAAATCTATAAACTGGAAGTGCTGGTCCAGAAAAACAAACCTCAGGAACTGAAAATGTTCCCTGTGAATCGGGACGTGAAGGTATGCATCCTTCAGTTCTATTGTGGTCAAACTGTCCTTCCTGAACCAGAGGAAGAAATGACCGTATTGTCTCCATCTTGAAAGAGGCAACACTCAGAAACTTGTTTAGGCACTTTAGGTCCAGAATTGGACGAAAAGTTCCCTCCTCCTTCTTTGGAACCACGAAAAGGTTGGAATAAAACCCCAAACCTCTTTTTGCTGTAGGTACTGGGACAATTGCTCCTAGAGAGGAGAGATCCCGTACGCAACCTAAGAAGGCAGCCCTCTTCTCTTATCTTGTAGACAGACTGAAGAGTAGGAATCTGCCCCTGGGCGGATGAGATTTGAATCCTATCATGTATCCTTGAGATACAACCTCCAAGACCCACGGATCCTGTACATCCTGAAACCACGCATCTGAAAAAAGAGACAGCCTGCCCCCTACTCGATCTGATCCCGGATCGGGGGCCACCCCTTCATGTCAATTTGTTCTCGGCTGGCTTCTTAGTCTATTTGGACTTATTTCAGGAGTGAGCCGGCTTCCAACTACTCTTGGGCTGCTCGGACTTGGAAGAGTACTGCTGTCATTGTGACTTGTCAGCACAAAAGGAACGAAAATTAGACAGTTGCCATCCCTTAGGCCTATTCTTCTTATCCTGCAGTAGGAAGGCACCTTTCCCTCTGATAACCATAGAGATAATGGAGTCCAGCCCTGGACCGAATAAAATCCTCCCCTTGAAGGGAAGAGAAAGGAGTCTGAATTTAGAAGTCATATCCGCAGACCAAGACTTCAACCAGAGAGCCCGACGGCTAGAACTGCAAAGCCAGCAGCCTTTGCATTTATGCGAATAATCTGCATATTCGCGTCACAGATGAAGGAGTTAGCAATTCTCAGTGCTTTAATTCTCTCCTGAATATCCTCGAGGGGAGTCTCCACCTCAATGAGGTCCAACAGAGTGTCGCACCAGCAGGTAGCTGCTCCAGCAACCGTGGCTACAGCTGCAGCCAGTTGAAATAAAAACCCTGTATTTTGAAACATCTTCCTCAGAAAAGTTTCCATTTTCTTATCAATAGGCTCTCTAAAAGAAGAACTATCCTCCAGAGGGATAGTAGTAATTATGCTTCGCCAGCAGAGAGATAGCACAATCCACCTTAGGGATGAAGCCCCACAAATCCAATTGAGAGTCAGGGACCGGGAATAACTTTTTAAAAGTAGACAAAAAAAGTTCCTACTATTTCCCATTCGTTACAAATAATGTTCGCCATCTTAACTGGCACAGGAAAAGTCAGAGGGATCTTCCTATCTTCATAAACTCTAATTGAGGGATCTTAGGCTCCTCAGGGAGAGTAGCCTCTGGAACTTCTAGTGTAGACAGAACCTACTTTAATAAAAAACGCAGATGCTCAATTTTAAATCTAAAAGGAGGGTTCCTCCACTGAAGGAGGTTTAGAAACTGAAGTCTCTGACTCAAAAACTTCACCCTCTAAAGTTACATCATCCTCAGATAGTTGGGATATAGTAGCTAAATTTGAAAAATATTTAGATGACTCTAGGTCAGGAGAACTATGTTTAACCTTTCTCTTGCGTTTGTTAGAGCAAGGTAAGGCATTCAGGGCTGCAGAAACCGCCGATTGTAACTGCGCTGTAAAATCCGCTGGAAAAAGTCCTCCTCCAGATGGAGGATTAGTTGAGCCACGGGGAATTGCATGTGGAGCGGGTAATGTAGAAAGAGTAGTAATTTCTCAGGACCCAGATTCCTGAGAAGTAGACAGCTCAGAAGGGCTAATAGCACTATGAGTATTAGCAGGCTTGTCTCCCTTCTTAGACTTTAGAACAGTGTTTAGGTAAATGGAACAAAATTGAGCAGGCAGGCAAACCACAGCCTCCTCACAATATAAACAGGAATTATTAATCAGTACAGAAGGAGCGGAACCTTCTAATGTAGTGTCAGAGTTCTCCATAGCTTTGTATATACCCACAGAAGGACAAGCAAAAAAACGCTTTTATTTAAAAAATGGCACCTTAACACTCCCAATGGCTGGGGCACTAGACCCAGACAGATAACAGTGAAAAACGCTTTCCTCAGGAAGGATGTCTGCCGCAGGATCATAGGAAATTAAAGAGACCGCACCCGGTTCCCCTGTTATGAAAAAGGGCACCAAGCTATTATGAGCTGTGCAACACTTCAAAAACGAAAGTGAAATCGGTTTGTCCCAAGAAAAAAAAACAAAAAAAAAAAAAACAGTCTATGAGCCAAAATAAAACTCTCACATTAAAGGGACACTGAACCCAATTTTTTTCTTTCATGATTTAGATTGAGCATGACATTTTAAGCAACTTTCTAATTTACTCCTATTATCAAATTTTCTTTATTCTCTTGGTATCTTTATTTCAAACGCAAGAATGTAAGTTTAGATGCCGGCCCATTTTTGGTGAATCCTTGCTGATTGGTGGATAAATTCATCCACCAATAAAAAAGTGCTGTCCAGAGTAATGAACTAAGAAAAAAGCTTAGATGCCTTCTTTTTCAATTAAAGATAGCAAAAGAACGAAGAAAAAATTATAATAGGAGTAAATTAGAAAGTTGCTTAAAATCGAATGTTCTATCTGAATCACAAAAGAAATTGGTTTGGTTCAGTGTCCCTTTAAGCAGATATAAACAGGAGCCACACTGTGACCCTGTATAGTGTATTAAAATGTATATATAAAAAATGGTCTTACCCTCCAGGATCCATGCTGTGGAACAGGCACAGCCTCTCAACTGTGACAGTCTTGCAGCAGTGCTTCTGACATGGACTTGAGTGTATAGCAGCAAGCAGTGAAACTCGTCAACACCGATTGCTCAGGAGCTGCTAGCGATCGTTTGGTTGGGTTCGCAGAAGAACTTTCCCTGCATCTCCAGACTCTAACTTTCATCAATACTCTTACTGAGAGGTTGACATGATTACTTAAAAACACCAGTCCTTTATTGAAGGGAACAAACCCATTACAGGACTATCCAAATCTTCTGACACTTCTCTGCCACCTCCTGTAGTGACAAAAGGCAAAGAATGACTGGGGGATAGGGGAAGTGGGAGGGATATTTAAGCCTTTGGCTGGGGTGTCTTTGCTTCCTCCTGGTGGCCAGGTGTTGTATTTCCCAACAGTTAGGAATGAAGTTGTGGACTCTCCCTGCCTTATGGAAGGAAAGCTTCTCTGGGATCTTCTTTGTTCAAAATATTTAAAAAATTAAATGGTCGCTAATTGTAGCTGCACACAAATTCCCGGCACTGAAGAGGTTCATCAGTTAGCCGTTAGGTGGAAGGGTAATTCACTACAATTCAGCAAATATTACGCATGACACCTCCCACCCCTTGATCAATCCCAAACAGCTCAGCTATTTTCCCAGTAGTTCATTACTGTTCTGACCATGCTTATTCAACAAAGAATGCAAAGAGAAAGAACATTTAATAATATAAGTAAATAGAAAAGTCTAGGGCTGCAACAACTAATCGGTAAGACTCATCATAAAAATAGTTGCCAACAAGGGATGGAATTTTTTTTTTATAAAAATACATATAATTTTTTGCACAATACCATCTGCAAGAGTTAAATAGAGTGAAGCAGCTGGTGTTGTGCAACTTACCAACTAATCGCAGACCACCTAGTCGATAATGAGATTTGTTGGCAACTATTTTTGTGATTAATCTTACCGATTAGTTGTTGCAGCCCAAGAAATGTCTTTTAAAATTAAATGCTCTGTTGAAATCATAAAAAAAGTTTAAAAAGTTTGACTTCTATGCCCCTTTAAACCTGTAAAGAACATGCACATATAAAAGAAGCCCTAACACACAATGAAAAAAGGCGTCCAAATTCTTACTTCCTTCATGTCATGAACTACATGAGGTAATGATAGGCTGCAACTGCAGGTTGTCTAAGAACTTTAACTTAAGGGACATTTCATGTTCCTCCTCTGTTCAGGGGTGCCACCATTTTGAACTTAGCCGTCAACGCAGGTACCTGAAGGACACGTGTAAACAAACACATAAGCACTAGAACGCAGTGAAATCAGATTTAAAAATGGTGGCAACCATGACTAGAGGGAGGCAGGGAATAACCCTAATACCATGCTCAGGTTTATGAAAAGGAAAAGGGAGATTAAAAACACAAGACACACATAAGCAAATAAATATAAATCTTCTCATAGGTTTAAAATGTGAGAAAAACAAAATTTATGCTTACCTGATAAATTTATTTATTTCCGGACATGGAGAGTCCACGATTCAATTCCAATTACTAGTGGGATATTCAACTTCTGGCCAGCAGGAGGAGGCAAAGAGCACCCCAGCAAAGCTGTTAAGTGTAATTACCTTACCCATAACCCCCAGTCATTCAGTTAAAGGAAATAGAAAAGAAAGAATCACAAGGGTGAAAAAAGGTGCCTGAAGTTTACTCAAAAACTGCTGAATTATAATTAAAAGAGAGGGTGGGGTTGTGGACTCTCCTTGTCCGGAAAAAAAGAAATTTATCATCAGGTAAGCATACATTTTGTTTTATTTCCTATGACATGGAGAGTCCACGACGTCATTCCAATTACTAGTGGGATCCAATACCTAAGCTAGAGGACACGGAATGAACAGGGAGGGAGAAAAAGGCAGGAGGACCTTTCTCCCAAAAGAGGCCTCAGCCAAGGCAAAAGTATCAAATTTGTAGAATTTGGAAAAAGTATGCAGAGAGGACCATGTAGCCGCCTTGCAAATCTGTTCCACAGAAGCTTCATTTTTGAAAGCCCAATAGGAGGAGACAGCCCTAGAGAAATGAGCCGTAATTCTCTCAGGAGGCTGCTGTCCAATCAAACTACTCAACCAAAGAGACAGAGTAGTAGAAGTGGCCTTCTGACCCTTACGTTTTCCAGAGAAAACCACAAACCGGATTGCCGAAAATCTTTAGCAGCTTGTAAGCAAAATTTTAGAGCATGCACAAGATCCAAGTTATGCAAAAGACGTTCTTTGAGAGAAGAAGGATTAGGACAAAAAGAAGAAAAATCTGGTAAATCTGACAGACCTTTGTGCAAAAGGATGGATAACGCAGAAATCTGACCCTTTAGAGTACTGACCGACAAACCCTTCTCCAGGCCCTCCCGAAGAAAGTACAAAATCCAGTGAATCCTCACCCGGCTCCAGGAGAGCCTTTTAGATTCACACTAATAAAGAAATTTATGTCATATCTTATGGTAAATCTTGCGAGTAACAGGTTTGCGAGCCTGAAGCATAGTTTCAATGACCACTTCAGAAAAACCACATCTAGACAGAACTAGGCGTTCAATCTCCAAGCAGTCAGCTTCAGAGTATCTAGGTTTGGATGGAGGAAAGGACCCTGAATTAGAAGGTCCTTCCTCAGAGGTAACCTCCAAGGAGGTAGAGATGACACCCATACCAGATCCTCAAACCAGATCCTGCGAGGCCATGCAGGAGCTATTAGGATCACTGATGCTCTCTCTTGTTTGATACGAGCAATGACTCTTGGAAGGAAAGCAAACGGAGGAAACAGATATGCCAGAGAGAACATCCAAGGAACTGCAAGAGCCTCTATCAGAACGGTCTGAGGATCTCTTGACCTTGAACCTTACTTTGGAACCTTGTCTTTTTGGCGGGACGCCATCAGATCCAGCTCTAGAACTCGCCACCTGAGGGTTATCTGATATAACACTTCCGGATGGAAAGCCCACTTCCTGGGAAGAAAAGTCTGTCTGCTCAGAAAGTCCACCTCCCAGTTGTCCACACCTGGAATGTGGATGGCAGAAAGAAGGCAATTGTGAGCTTCCGCCCACTGTAGAATGCGAAACACCTTCGTCATGGCTAAGGAAATCTGAGTCCCTCCCTGGTGGTTGATGTAAACCACTGAGGTGATGTTGTCCGACTGGAATCTGATAAACCAGACTAAAGACAGTTGAGGCCACGCTGATAGGGCATTGAAGATTGCTCTCAACTCCAACATGTTTATGGGAAGAGAGGACTCTTCCCGAGACCACAGGCCCTGAGCTTTCAGAGAACCCCAAACAACTCCCCAGCCTGACAGGCTGGCATCCGTAGTCGCAATCTCTCAGGAAGATCTCAGGAAGCAAGTGCCCTGAGACTGATGCTCCTGAGACATCCACTACAATAGAGAGTCTCTTGTTAGGTGGTCCAGATTTATCATCTGTGACAAATCTGAATTCCTTTGACGGAGCATGCAAAGCTGCAGCAGTCGTAGAGGAAACCGAGCAAAAGGGATGATGTCCATGGATGCCATCATCCGACCAATCACCTCCATGTATTGAGCCGCTGATGGACAAAAGGCAGACTGGAGAGAAAGGCAGGAATCAAGAAGTTTGGATTTTCTGACCTCCGTAAGGAAAATCTTCATGGACATGGAATCTATTATAGTCCCTAGGAAACAAGCTGTTGTAGATGGAGTTAGAGAACTCTTTTTCAAATTCACCTTCCAAGATGACGTCTGAACCAAAATGTCGTCTAGATAAGGCACCACAGCAATACCCTGGGATCTGATCACTGCCAATAGCGCCCCCAGAACCTTTGTGAATATTCTGGGAGCCGTGGCAAGACCAAACGGAAGCGCAACAAACTGGAAATTTTTGTCCAGAAAGGCAAACCTCAAACTGGTGATGTTCCCTGTAAATGGAAACATGAAGTATGCATCTTTCAGGTCTATGGTCGTCATTAACCTTCCTGAATCAAAGGAAGAATGGAACGAATAGTCTCCATCTTGAAGGACGGAACCCTGAGGAATTTGTTAAGACACTTGAGATCTAAAATTGGACGGAAAGTTCCCTCCTTTTTGGGTACCACCACTAGATTTGAATAAAATTCTATACCTTGTTCCCTTAGAGGGACTGGTACAATAATTTCCAGGGAGGATAGGTTTAAGAAGGCCTCATTTACCTGGTTTGATGATAGTCTTGACAAGAGAAATCTGCCCCTTGTAGGGCAAGACTTGAATCCCATTCTGTAACCCTGGGATACTATGTCCACAGCCCATGGATCTGTGACAACATTGCGTATCCAGGCTTGATGAAAAAGAGAAAGCCTGCCCCCCACCTGATCCAAACTTGAATCGGGGTGGAACTTTCATGGTGATTTAGAGTCAGCAGAATGCTTCTTGTTCCATTTTCCCTTATTCCAGGGCTGGTTGGATTTCCAAGTTGACCTGGATTGGTCTGGAAGAAGAAGAGGAGGACTTCTGTCTCAAAGTTGGGAAAGGAACGAAAATTAGAATACTGCTGACACCTAGGTCTATTCTTCTTGTCCTGAGGCAGGAAAGAACCTTTTCCACTTGTAATCTCTGAAATGATTTCTGCCAGACCAGGTCCAAACAGAGTTTTATGAAAAAAAAGTGGGGTTAATTAGATACTAACACTCTATATTGGTTTCTAATGGCTAATCCCAGATGGTAAGCAGACCTCCTAACCGCAAATCAGACAAAAAAGAAACAGGGGGGGTATGGGACAGTGCTAAAAAGCAAAAGAGAACTATGTAATAATAGTTAACCATATGGTGTGAAAAAAAATTACAATCACTTATGTGGGTGTACGTGATAAAATGTATTGTGAAATGAAGAGCAATACCTAAGGGATAAATATATAAACAAACAAAATAAATGTGTTGCAAATTCAGTAAATGTATTTAATTATTAGAATCCAATTTAAAAGAGTAACATATAGGATGCCGGCATCTGAATAACAATATAAATGAAAAAAATACAATACTAATGAGAGTATTGGTAAAATCAACAACAATGAATATTAATAAAATCAACAAAAATGCAATAATAGTAGTAGGCAAGTTATGAAATGCAATTGAGTGAGAGCTAGTTGCTATTATGCTATTCAAGCATTAAAGCTGAGCAAAGTTGTATACAATATACAAACAGTGAGAAAACAGGTACCTGTGTACCGTATGATACCTGGTGGAAAAATAACTGTCCTACTGGGATAAAGTCTGTGTTGGAGACTCACAGTGTGGTGATGTATCCAAATGTATTAACCTTCATTGAATCTGAGGTTTAAAAAGGCTGTAAATAGTCTACAAAATGTGAGTATAGGTTTACCCCTGGATCTACCATTCTACGGACTACTTTCCTTTACTGACTTTTGGATCCTTGCTGGATATACAGCTCCTACATCAGTGACTTGTATTTTGACCCTTAAACCAGAATCGGTAGTAGGACTGAGAGGTACCGCCACATAAACTGCCCGGTTTGTAAACAAGCACCTCGGTCCCAGCATCTGCCTATAAACATTTTAAGCATCGAGGGAACCTCCTTATACAACAACGCTCATTTGGAACTTATTCCCCTAAGGGGTAAACCTATACTCACATTTTGTGGACTATTTACAGCCTTTTTAAACCTCGGATTCAACAAAGGCTATTACATTTGGATACATCACCACACTGTGAGTCTCCAACACACACTTTATCCCAGTAGGAGAGTTATTTTACCACCAGGTATCATACGGTACACAGGTACCTGTTTTCTCACTGTCTGTATATTGTAAACAACTTTACTCAGCTTTAATGCTTGAATAGCATAATAGCAGCTAGTTCTCACTCAATTGCATTTCATAACTTGCCTACTACTATTATTGCATTTTTGTTGATTTTATTAATATTCATTGTTGTTGATTTTACCAATACTCTCATTAGTTTTGTATTTTTTTCATTTATATTGTATATTGTTATTCAGATGCCAGCATCCTATATGTTACTCTTAAATTGGATTCTAATAATTAAATACATTTACTGAATTGGCGACACATTTATTTTGTTTGTTTATATATTTATTACTTAGGTATTGCTCTTCATTTCACGATACATTTTATCACATACACCCACGTAAGTGATATTATTACATAGTTCTCTTTTGCTATTTAGCGCTATCCCATACCCCCCCCCCCCCCTGTTTCCAAACAGAGTTTTACCCTTATAAGGTAAAGCCAAAAGCTTGGCCTTAGAAGAAACATCAACTGACCAGGACTTTAACCACAGACCCTGCGTGCTAGTACACACAAAGCTAGTCATCTTAGCTCCCAGTCTAATTATCTGCATGTTAGCATCGCAGATAAAGGTATTGGCCAGTTTGAGAGCTTTGATCCTATCTTGGATTTCATCTACCGTAGTTCTCTTTGTAATAAGATCAGACAAGGCATCACACCAGTGAGATACTGCCCCCGCAACCATGGCGATACTCATTGCAGGTTGCCACTGTAATCCCTGATGGATATACATCTTTTTTAAGTAAGCCTCTAGCTTCTTGTCCATAGGATCCTTAAAGAACAACTATCCTCTATAGGGATGGTAGTTATTTTAGCAAGAGTAGAAATAGCTCCTTCTACTTTAGGCACTGTGCGCCAAGAGTTGTGAATTGAGCCAGCAACAGGAAACTTTTTTAAAAACAGGGGAAGGGCAAAAAGAAACCCCTGGCTTATCCCATTCCTGAGCTATAATTTCAGACATCTTCCTTGGAACAGGAAAAAACTCTTCAGAAGATGGAGAATCATAAACTCTATCCAGTTTAGAAGACTTTGAGGGGTTGACAGCACCTGAAGGTTCAGAGTCATCCAAAGTAGCTAGAACCTCCTTCAGTAGTAACCAGATGTGCTCAAGCTTAAATCTAAAATTTACTTCTTCAGATTTGAAGATTTTTCTGCTAGTGTCAGAGTCTAAGAATTCACCTTCAGAAGCTACTGAAGTATTTTCCTCATCAGAGAAATGAGAAAGATTGACTAATGCAGACTTAGAGGGGTTTAGAAAACTTACTAGCAGGCAAGTGATTCGATTTCCTCTTACGCCACCGATACTGTATAAGTAATCTGAGCGGCAAAATCCCCAGTAAATAAACACCCCCAGGAGGTTGAGAGGACACAGAAGGCACGGTATGAGAAACAATTAAGGCTTGGGACATTTGAGGAGAAAGCTGAGGCATATCACGCACAGCATTATCCTGAGAGACAGTTGGCTTTGAAGGGGGTCATTTATCCTTACATTTTAAAGCTTTAGCTAAACAAGAGGAACAAAATTGCATAGGAAGAACAATTTGGGCCTCTAAACATAATAAACATTTATCCATAGAGATGGACTGATTCTGTTCTGAGTCCATGCTAAAGTGTAATATGTCCCACTAGTAAAGACAAAAATATTATGTAAATAAAAATTTAAATCATCAAATTAATTATTCAGGGTGTAAAAAAAAGGAAATTTATGCTTACCTGATAAATTGATTTCTTCTACGATACGACGAGTCCACGGATTCATCCTTTACTTGTGGGATATTATCTTCCTGCTTACAGGAAGTGGCAAAGAGCACCACAGCAGAGCTGTATATATAGCTCCTCCCTTCTCTCCACCCCAGTCATTCGACTGAAGGTATAGGAAGAGAAAAGAAAAGCTAAAAGGTGCAGAGGTGACTGAAGTTTTGAAAAATATAATCTGTCTAAAATGACAGGGAGGGCCGTGGACTCGTCGTATCGTAGAAGAAATCAATTTATCAGGTAAGCATAAATTTCCTTTTCTTCTACTAGATATGACGAGTCCACGGATTCATCCTTTACTTGTGGGATACAATACCAAAGCAACAGGACACTGATGAACGGGAGGGACAAGACAGATACCTAAACAGAAGGCACCACTACTTGAAGAACTTTTCTCCCAAAAATAGCCTCAGAAGAAGCAAAAGTATCAAATTTGTAAAATTTGGAAAAGTATGAAGGGAGGATCAAGTCGCAGCCTTACAAATCTGTTCAACAGAAGCATCGTTTTTAAAAGCCCATGTGGAAGCCACAGCTCTAGAATGAGCCGTAACCTTTTCAGGGGGCTGCTGTCCAGCAGTCTCATATGCCAGGCGGATGATGCTTTTCAGCCAAAAAGAAAGAGGTAGCCGTAGCTTTTTGACCCCCTACGTCTTCTGGAAAAAACAACAAATAGAGAAGATGTTTGACGGAAATCCTTGGTCTCTTGTAAGTAAAACTTCAAAGCCCGAACCACATCCAAGTTATGTAAGAGACATTCCTTCTTAAAAGAAGGATTAGGACACAAGGAAGGAACCACGATTTCCTGATTAATATTCTTATCAGAAACAACCTTAGGAAGAAAACCAGGTTTAGTACGCAAAACCACCTTATCCGAATGTAATATAAGATAAGGTGAATCACATTGCAACGCAGAAAGCTCAGAAACTCTTCGAGACGAAGAGATAGCAACTAAAAACAAAACTTTCCAAGATAATAGTTTAATATTGATGGAATGCATGGGTTCAAACGGAACCCCTTGAAGAACATTGAGAACTAAATTCAAACTCCATGGCGGAGCAATAGGTTTAAACACAGGCTTGATTCTGATTAAAGCCTGACAAAAAGACTGAACGTCTGGGACATCCACCAGACGCTTGTGTAGTAAAATTGACAAATCAGAAATTTGTCCCTTTAAGGAACTAGCTCATAATCCCTTCTCCAATCCTTCTTTCAGAAAAGACAAGACTTTAGGAACTGATGATGATCCTTGTGGATAGGAATGTGAAGATACGCATCCTTTAGGTCCACTGTGGTCATATATTGACCTTCCTGGATCATTGGCAAAATTGTTTGTATAGTCTCCATCTTGAACGATGGGACTCTGAGAAATTTGTTTCAGACTGATTTTAGATCTCAAATGCCTAAAGTTCCCTCTTTTTTGGGAACCACGAACAGATTGGAGTAAAACCCTTGTCCCTGTTCTAGTTTTGGAACTGGGCAAATTACTCCCATGGTATAAAGGTTTTTTACACAGCGTAAGAATGCCTCTCTTTTTGTCTGGTCTACAGACAAACATGAAAGATGAAATCTCCCTCTTGGGAGAAATTCCTTGAATTCCAGTTGATACCCCTGGGTCACAATTTTCAATGCCCAGGGATCCTGAACATCTCTTGCCCAAGCCTGCGCAAAGAGAGAGAAAGTCTGCCCCCTACTAAATCCGGTCCCGGATCGGGGGCCACCCCTTCATGTTGTCTTGGTAGCAGCAGTGGGCTTCTGGCTTGTTTACCCTTATTCCAGGTCTGGTTAGGTCTCCAGACTGACTTGGATTGAGCAAAATTCCCTTCCTGCTTTGTGTCGGAAGAGGAAGTAGAGGGTCCTTTAAAGTTCCGAAAGGAACGAAAATTATTTTGTTTACCCCTCATCTTCACAGCCTTATCCTAAGGTAAGGCATTACCTCCAGTAATGTCAGAAATGATTTCCTTTAATTCAGGCCCGAATAGGATCTAACCCTTAAAAGGAATAGCTAACAGCATAATGCTCTACGTGCTAAGATGGCAAAGCCTGTATTTTTCAACGCTAATTTAGCCATTTGAAAAGCGGCATCTGTAATAAAAGAATTAGCGAGCTTAAGAGCCTTAATTCTATCCAAAATATCATCTAATGGGGTCTCAACCTTAAGAGACTCCTCTAGAGCCTCAAACCAAAAAGCTGCTGCAGTAGTAACTGGAACAATGCAAGCTATCGGTTGTAGAAGAAACCCCTGATGAATAAAAAGTTTCTTTAGAAGACCCTCTAAGTTTTTAACCATAGGATCTTTGAAAGCACAACTGTCCTCAATAGGTATAGTCGTACGCTTAGCTAGAGTAGAGATGGTTCCCTCCACCTTAGGGACCGTCTGCCAAGCGTCCCGAATAGTGTCAGATATGGGAAACATCTTCTTAAAATTAGGAGGGAGAGAGAACGGAATGCCTGGTCTATCCAATTCCTTAGTAATAATGTCCGAAATTCTTTTAAGGACAGGAAAAACATCAGTGTAAGAAGGTACCTCTAGATATTTGTCCATCTTACACAATTTCTCTGGTGGTATCACAATAGGGTCACAATCATCCAGAGTCGCTAAAACCTCCCGGAGTAACAGGCGGAGGTGTTCAAGCCTAAATTTAAAGGACATCATGTCCGAATCTGTATGAGGCAACACATTTCCTGAATCTGAAAGTTCTCCCTCAGACAGCAATTCCCTGACCCCCAAATCAGAGCACTGTGAGGGTACATTGGAAATGTTCAATAAGGCATCAGAAGACTCCGTATTTACCCAATACCTGACCTACTGCGTTTATCCTGTAAAACTGGCAGTTTAGACAATACCTCTGTAAGGGTAGTAGACATAACTGCAGCCATATCTTGCAGAGTAAAGGAATTAGACGCACTAGAAGTACTTGGCGTCGCTTGAGTGGGCGTTAAAGGTTGTGACACTTTGAAGAGAATCAGGTTATGCCATCCAATTCTCCCCAGACTGAGAATCATCCTTAGACATATTTTTATCACCTAAAATATGTTCTTTGCAGTGTAAGGACCTTTCAGTACAAGAGGGACACAATGTAAGTGGGGGTTCCACAATGGCTTCTAAACACATAGAGCATTGACTTTCTTCAATGTCAGACATGTTGAACAGGCTAGTAATAACCACAAAAGTCGTGAACAAAGTTTATTTTGAAAAAAACATACTGCACCTTTAAGAAGTAAAAAAAGCACACAATTTTTGCAAATCTGCTTCAAAATGCTATTAAGTTTACAAATTTAGCATATATCCTCTATATATTGTATCCTGATATTGCACCACAAGGGACCAATTAAACCTCTATAGGAAAAAACCTTATTACTAAAAACGTTATGAAACAGCTTAAAACAACCCCCTGCACCTCTGTGGCGCCTATCTGCCCTCAGGGGTCTGACCAACATCTCACTATGACTCTGGTAGACAGTCTCTCAGATATGGCCCAACCGAAGCTGAAGTTTGCTGCCTTCTTGTGAAAACCAACTGCGCATCTGAGGCGCGAAAATTAGGGCCCGCCCATCATATGCAATGTACTCTCAGCCTAAAAAAAACGCAAGGAGCGGTACAGAAACTAGCCATGTAGATTTAAGCATCCTAATTGTACAATAAAGCCATGTGGACCCCCAGCACAATGCGCAACACCAGTGAATGTGAACCGTTTGTGCAAATAAAAACGTTATGCTGCCCCAGTGTCTAACCATGCTGCAATCATTTTCTTGCTGCATTTAGCCCCATAACAATTAATACACAGGTCTCCAGTAATACCCCTTCTTATGTCTATAGGTTTACTGCTTACCCCTTCCCTCTTGGGAACTATGTCAGCCTGTTCTGAAATATCACAGTCTCTTCAGAAGTAAATGACTGAACATACTTCAATGCTTGTAACATGAAAATGTTCCCCACACTGAAGCTTCTCTAGTACTCCTCAGCCATTCTGTGGGAACTCATATGGATCTTAGTGACATCTGCTAAGATCATCAACCTCCAGACAGAAATCTTCTTCTATATGCTGCCTGAGGAAAAATAGTACTCACCGGTACCATTTAAAATAAAAAAATGCTTGATTGAAGAAACTAAAAACTATCATTTTAACACCTCTTTCACTTTACCTCTTCCTATTACTAGTATAGGCAAAGAGAATGACTGGGGGTGGAGAGAAGGGAGGAGCTATATATACAGCTCTGCTGTGGTGCTCTTTACCACTTCCTGTTAGCAGGAGGATAATATCCCACAAGTAAAGGATGAATCCGTGGACTTGTCGTATCTAGTAGAAGAAATGATAAATAGACATCAAAGTCGCTATTGAAAAAAACCTCAGATTGCCTGAGGCTCCTACCAGCCAAAAGAGACACCCCACTAGTAAGAGGAAAAACAAAACTCCTTGTAGAGATTTCCTCTCTTCTTAGACGATCTGGGTAGAAGATAAAACTCTAATCAGACAAGAAACTTCTAGCTGGGAATCTTCTGCTCTGTAGCAAAAGATCGCTATTGTCCTTAACTGCTCTGCAAAACCGGAAGTTCGGGTCACGTGAGCGAGACCAATGTAAACTGCGCAATATTTTTCTTCAGTGAAAAAAAATGCACAAAAGTGACTCAGTTAAAAAACGGTTTTCCTGTTTTAAGCACCAAGTAAATAAGCCCTCAAGAGCGATGATAAAATAAACCTCCCAACATAGACGTAAAAAGGAGAGAAAGGTTATGAAATAAAGGATATCCTTTACTATTAACCGCTAACATCTTTTAGCCAAGATGCCTGCTCATACTGCAAATAAGTGCCACACTGTATCTAAGTCAGATATTTTGTCCCCAATATGAATCCTTAAATTATAAAATTATTATAACCTAGAAAGGTTCTGTACCTAGAAGGCAAAGGCACTTACCTTAGATTCAATTGCATGATAGATGCTAATCCTTAGGTGTGACAGGTACATCACTCCCTCTCATGGACCTGTAGGAAAAGAAAGAACAGAGTAACCAACTCTGGATTTCTACAAAGGGGTAGCAAAGTGTTAAAAGTAAAGCAAAGACTTCCTTGCCGCCTTTTAACTACTAAAAGCCACCACTACTCTTACTCAAGAGATTGACATGGACACAATCCTTGCTTGCAGGTAAAAGTACCCATAAAAGGATTAAAATCTTCAGACACCAACCTCGCACAACCTCCATTGACAGAGAATGACTGGGGATTATGGGCAAGGGACGTTACACTTAACAGCTTTGCTGGGGTGCACTTTGCCGTCTCCTGCTGTCCAGGAGTTGAATATCCCACTAGTAATTTTAAGAACGTCGTTGACTCTCCATGTCATAGGAAATAAATATAATAATAATTAGTCACTAAAAAGGTTTTAATCAAAATAAAGTTTTGAAAAAGTACTTTTAATATTCACAGATGGCGTTACCCAATAATATGTAAGAAAGAACAGAAACAAAATTTAAAGGGGTATTCCAATGTAAAATTGTTCTGCTCCCTTTAATTTTAACAGCCCTTTTATTATATAAATGAGATAACTAATATACCTATAATATAACTATAATTTTAAACAGACTTAAAGGGACAGTCAACACCCATGAAAACTTTAACCCATACCTTAGATAAACAAGCCTGCACCGCATCCCATCTTCAATAACACTAACGTTAAGTGGCTAATCTTCAATTAACATTTAGTTAACAGCGGCAGATATGGCCACTAAACTCCTCCTCCTCCGTACCCTTCTTGTTTTAAATAAATACTCGTTCACAGGGACACTGTTCTATTTCTAATGCGCATGCGCTATATAATTATAGTACGCTCACTATTAGAAATAGAACAGTGTCTCCGTGAACGCGGCTAAAGAATCTAGCCGAGGATTTGTTTCTCATTGGCTGAACACTTAGAGAGTCTCCTACGTAACAGGGGGAGGAGTTTGGCGGCCATATCTGCCGCTGTTAACTAAATGTTCATTGAAGATTAGCCACCTAACGTTAGTGTTATTGAAGATGGGATACGGTGCAGGTGGTTGATCTAAGGTATGGGTTAAAGTTTTCATGGGTTTTGACTGTCCCTTTAAGTTCTGTACAAAACAGTATTGCTATTTTTATTTATTTATTGTTTTTTAAAATAGACTAACTTCCTGCAGCTTCAAAAATTCCCATGAAATTAAAAAAGAATGTTTCGGGAAAGAATTCCTCCATGCTTATATAAATTATTTTCTGGTATTGTTGACTTGTATCATCACGTCCTGGACCTATAACCAAGTGCTGCTATGTATATAAAATTGATGTCCCAATTACATTTTGTTTCCTTTCATCACTTTAATTTAGCGAAATCTGAAAACACTTAGGTCCTTACATGGGGTATTTCTCATAGTTCATAAATACAACCACAGTTGAAACGTGTCCATTATGTCCAAGCTCTGTATACCATATGTAAAGCGAATAGTTCCCTGTATTAGGAAATAAAGGACACTTTATATATTTGTATCTAACTGTATGCTTCATGAAGGACAAAAACAACAACAAAACAAACGCAACAGCTTTTCGTTAAAAAGTTTAATTAATTTTATAGAACTCGCAACATGTGACACCCACTTTGTTTTATATCATTTTAACACAGATATTTGCATTTCACAATTTAGTAACATTTTCCCGGTATCCAGTTCAGTTAAGTAGACTAGCTGCTCCTAGAAAAAGTTCAGTAAAAGGTGCCTGCTATATGGTCAGTCAAACTAGAATTCTTGTAAAAATCAGATTTAAGAATTATAATATGGAAAGTCTTGGTAAATGGTAAAAACCAGGCACTGAGTATTCACAATCACAGAACTGGGAAAGAATTTAAAAGGGACAGTGTGACGAACCTTCTGGTTCCTTGAAACCTTTATCTCTACAAAAGGACATAAAGGGACACCAAATTAACCCGCAAATCCCGCCTACACCAACCCAGCTTAACACTTGCTGCCACCATCAAGAATTTTAAATTGAAAGGGTCTCATGGAACCCAATAACACATAATTAACAATTAGGTAACATGCCTTTAATCTTGCATCTTCAGATATTAGAGCCCAAAGAATTAGATTTTCTATATATTTAATAACAAAAATACCAAATTATAAAAACATTCAAAATAACATATATGCAAAGATACAATTCTTTAAAATAAAATGGGACATAATAAACAAACAATTACCAAATTCCTTTAGGTATATGGTGAGAACCTGCTTAAGTTGTTGCTCCTTCTGGTCCCATGCAAGTTCTACGTAAGTTTTGTGTAACATTCAGTTGTAACTAATTTATGATCATTCAACCACTTATAGCAAGCCTTAACTCACAGTATCATGAAATACCATGCACCAGGAGGAGGGGGTCTTAAAGGGACAGTCTAGGCCAAAATAAACTTTCATTATTCAGATAGAGCATGTAATTTTAAACAATTTTCCAATTTACTTTTATCAACATTTTGCTTTGTTCTTTTGGTATTCTTAGTTGAAAGCTTAACCTAGGAGGTTCATATGCTAATTTCTTAGACCTTGAAGCCCACCTCTTTCAGATTGCATTTTAACAGTTTTTCACCACTAGAGGGTGTTAGTTCACGTATTTCATATAGATAACACTGTGCTTGTGCACGAGAAGGTATCTGGGAGCAGGCACTGATTGGCTAGACTGCAAGTCTGTCAAAAGAACTGAAAAAAGGGGCAGTTTGCAGAGGCTTAGATACAAGATAATCACAGAGGTTAAAAGTATATTATTATAACTGTGTTGGTTATGCAAAACTGGGAAATGGGTAATAAAGGGATTATCTATCTTTTAAAACAATAAAAAATTCTGGTGTAGACTGTCCCTTTTAGACCACAGCATTCCTGAACAAACACAGATCTTACATAAATAACATTTCAGATTAACCTGACAATGCTGAGACATACCACCTCTGTTGGGTAGCCAATCCAGGTATCAACTACTCCTCATGAGTGTTTCATGACAGACAGTTTACCCCTTTAAAATTTGTTCCCAATGATCCATTTTTTAATTGCTAAAATGAATTATATTTTTACAAATAGCGCCTTAGCCTTTATATTGACATTTGAAATAGCTAGTTTAGCCTGTAGTTTCCCTACCTATACTGAAAGTTTATATACCAAGGTATAGGCTATTGAGAAACTAGCGCCTAGATTTAGAGTTTGGCGTTAGCCGTCAAAAGCAGCGTTAAGGGGTCCTAACGCTGCTTTTTACCGCCCGCTGGTATTTAGAGTCAGGCAGGAAAGGGTCTACCACTCACTCTCTTTCCGTAACTCGAGGCTACCGCAGATCCCCTTACGTAAATTGCGTATCCTATCTTTTCAATGGGATCTGCCTAACGCTGGTATTACGAGTCTTGGAAGAAGTGAGCGGTAGAGCCTCTACCGACAAGACTCCTACCATCAAAAAAGGTTTTAACCCCTAATCTGCCGCTCCGGACACCGCCGCAACCTACATTATCCCTATGAACCCCTAATCTGCTGCCCCTAACATCTACGACACCTATATTATATTTATTACCCCCTAATCTGCCCCCCCCCCCCCAATTTAGCCGCCACCTACCTACACTTATTAACCCCTAATCTGCCGACCGGACATCGCTGCCACTATAATAAATGTATTAACCCCTAAACCGCCATACTCCCGCCTCGCAAACACTATAATAAATTTTATTAACCCCTAATCTGCCCTCCCGAACATCGCCGCCACCTACCTACAAATATTAACCCCTAATCTTCCGCCCCCACCGTTGCTGCTACTATAATAAAGTTATTAACCCCTAAACCTAAGTCTAACCCTAACACCCCCCTAACTTAAATATAATTTAAATTAATCTAAATAAATTTACTATAATTAAATAAATTATTCCTATTTAAAACTAAATACTTACCTATAAAATAAACCCTAATATAGCTACAATATAACTAATAGTTACATTGTAGCTATTTTAGGATTTATATTTATTTTACAGGCAACTTTGTATTTATTTTAACTAGGTACAATAACTATTAAATAGTTAATAACTATTTAATAGCTACCTAGTTAAAATAATTACAAAATGACCTGTAAAATAAATCCTAACCTAAGTTACAAATACACCTAACACTGCACTATCAATAAAATAATTAAATAAATTGCCTACAATTAGCTAAATTAAAATACAATTAAATAAACTAATCTATAATACAAAAAAAACAAACCCTAAATTACAGAAAATAAAAAAAATTACAAGAAGTTTTAACTAATCACACCTAATCTAAGCCCCCTAATAAAATAAAAAAGCCCCCCAAAACAATAAAATGCCCTACCCTATTCTAAATTACAAAGTAATCAGCTCTTTTACCAGCCCTTAAAAAGGGCCTTTTGCGGGGCATTGCCCCAAAGTAATCAGCTCTTTTACCTGTAAAAAAAAATACAACCCCCCCAACATTAAAACCCACCACCCACATACCCCTACTCTAACCCACCCAAACCCCCCTTAAATAAACCTAACACTAACTCCATGAAGATCTCCCTACCTTAAGTCGTCTTCACCCAGCCGAGACGAATTCTTCACCCAAGCGGAGCAACAAGAGGTCCTCCATCCGGTAGAAGTCTTCATCCAAGCGGGGCAAGAATCGGAATTAAGGTAAGAAAAATCTGACTGGCTGATTCAATCAGCCAATCAGATTGAAGTTCAATCCAATTGGCTGATCCAATCAGATTGACCTTGCATTCTATTGGCTGTTCCGATCAGCCAATAGAATGCAAGGTCAATCCGATTGGCTGATTGAAGTTCAATCTGATTGGCTGATCAGCCAATCGGAATTAGAGGGACGCAATCTTGGATGACGTCCCTTAAAGGAACCGTCATTCGTCGTTAGTCCGTCGGTTAAAGAGGATGGCTCCGAAGATGGCTACGCTCCGGATGGATGAAGATAGAAGACCCCGCTTGGATGAAAACTTCTACCGATGGAGGGCCTCTTCTTGCCCAGCTTGGATGAAGACTTCTACCGGATGGAGGACCTCGTGTTGCTCCGCTTGGATGAAGAATTCGGCTCAGCTGGGTGAAGACGACTCAAGGTAGGGAGATCTTCAGGGGGTTAGTGTTAGGTTTATTTAAGGGGGGTTTGGGAGGGTTAGCGTAGGGGTATGTGGGTGGTGGGTTTTAATGTGGGGGGGGGGGGTTGTATTTTTTTTTTTTTACAGGTAAAAGAGCTGATTACTTTGGGGCAATGCCCCGCAAAAGGCCCTTTTAAAAAGGGACACTGAACCCAAATTTTTTTCTTTCGTGATTCAGATAGAGCATGCAATTTAAAGCAACTTTCTAATTTATTCCTATTATCAATTTTTCTTAGTTTTCTTGCTATCTTTATTTGAAAAAGAAGGCATCTAAGCTTTTTTTTGGGGTTCAGAACTCTGGACAGCACTTTTTTATTGGTGGATGAATTTATCCACCAATCAGCAAGGACAACCCAGGTTGTTCACCAAAAATGGGCCGGCATCTAAACTTACATTCTTGCATTTAAAATAAAGATACCAAGAGAATGAAGAAAATTTGATAATAGGAGTAAATTAGAAAGTTGCTTAAAATGTCATGCTCTATCTGAATCATGAAAGAAAAAAATTGGGTACAGTGTCCCTTTAAGGGCTGGTAAAAGAGCTGATTACTTTGTAATTTAGAATAGGGTAGGGCATTTTATTATTTTGGGGGGCTTTTTTATTTTATTAGGGGGCTTAGATTAGGTGTAATTAGTTTAAACTTCTTGTAAAAAAAAATATTTTCTGTAATTTAGTGTTTTTTTGTATTATATATTAGTTTAATTGTATTTTAGTTTAACTAATTGTAGGTAATTTATTTAATTAATTTATTGATAGTGTAGTGTTAGGTGTATTTGTAATTTAGGTTAGGATTTATTTTACAGGTAATTTTGTAATTATTTTAACTAGGTAGCTATTAAATAGTAAATAACTATTTAATAGCTATTGTACCTAGTTAAAATAAATACAAAGTTGCCTGTAAAATAAATATAAATCCTAAAATAGCTACAATGTAACTATTAGTTATATTGTAGCTATATTAGGGTTTATTTTATAGGTAAGTATTTAGTTTTAAATAGGAATAATTTATTTAATTATAGTAAATTTATTTAGATTAATTTAAATTATATTTAAGTTAGGGGGTGTTAGGGTTAGACTTAGGTTTAGGGGTTAATAACTTTATTATAGTAGTGGTGACGGATGGGGTGGCAGATTAGGGGTTAATATTTGTAGGTAGGTGGCGGCGATGTTAGGGAGGGCAGATTATCGGTTAGTAAAATTTATTATAGTGTTTGCGAGGCGGGAGTACGGCGGTTTAGGGGTTAATACATTTATTATAGTGGCGGCGAGGTCCAGTCGGCAGATTAGGGTTTAATAAGTGTAGGTAGGTTGCGGCGACGTGGGGGGGGGGCAGATTAGGGGGTAATAAATATAATATAGGTGTCAGCGATGTTAGGGACAGCAGATTAGGGGTTCATAGCTATAATGTAGGTTGTGGCGGTGTCCGGAGCGGCAGATTATGGGTTAATAATATAATGTAGGTGTCAGCGATAGCGGGGGCGGCAGATTAGGGGTTAATAAGTGTAAGGTTAGGGGTGTTTAGACTCAGGGTTCATGTTAGGGTGTTAGGTGTAGACTTAGAGAGAGTGTTTCCCCATAGGAAACAATGGGGCTGCGTTAGGAGCTGAACGCTGGTTTTTTCAGCCAGCTCAGCCCCATTGTTTCCTATGGGGATATCGTGCACGAGCACGTTTTTCCAGATTACCGCTACCGTAGGCAACGCTGGTATTGAGGGTTGAAGTGGAGCTAAATTATGCTCAACGCTCCCTTTTCTGAAGCTCCCTTTTCAGACAACTCTAAATACCAGCGTTGTCTTAAGGGTGCGCTGGAAAAAAAAGCAGCGTTAGCACCGCGGGTCTTTACTGAAATTATACTCACAGTGGGAGGTGGGATAAAGCTCTAAAATGTTCATTTTCAATTGTTCTTTCTAAGCATTGTACAGAGATAAGAAAGGGAAAGCATTTGAGTGATAAAATTATAAGATACGATTTGTCAACACACCAAGCCTATTTTGATGGGCTGTGGTTTCAAAGTGCAAATCCAGCTATTTATTTTGCAAAAAAGGAGCATAAATGAGCAATTTCTCATACATTTTATATGTTGCAGCTGGTATAACAAGTCATGGGGAACACATTCAGGCACAAACTATTTTACAGTGAACTGTCTCTATAACATTAGGAGTTACTGGCTAGTTTGTAAACTATATAACAAATGGCATGCTGCCTGCCAAACCAAGATCCATTTACTAGGGTCAATTAGCAAGAAGGCACCAGGTTACCAGCTGGAATTCTCTTTAAAATTCAACCATAGAAAATTCCTTAAACAAAAAAAAAAATAACCAAGTCACGATGTTTGACACAGCCACAGATAGAAGAAAATGGATCTAGAGTTAGAAGTATGAATAAATGCAAGTCTCTCAAATTCCAAAGAAAATGAGCAAAAAATACCCAAATAGAAAATGTGAAATAAGATGCCAATCATCCTTTGGACAAAATGTCTTGACTTTAACTGCTCATGTCAGTGTAGCAGCCAAACAAGCTTAAAATACATAGCTTTATTAAAGTGAAGGTCAATTTATTTATTTATTTATTTTTTTATAAATTATTTTACCAGGAAGGATACATTGAGATTTCTCTCGTTTTCAAGTATGTCCTGGGTCCACAAAACATTGCATTGATACAATAGGGTACAATAAAATACAAAAACAATAATAATACACAATAGATGCAAATATTTAACATAGAACAGGTAAGAAATATATAATCAACCATGATGTGCATTCTGTTTTGAGATATGTAGAGAGGGATCTCCTAAAGGATATTAGGCTTGGGGAAGGCTTGAAAGTGTGCGGGAGGTCATTTCATAACTGTGGTGCTCGGTAGAAAAAGGAGGATTGAGCTGCTTTCTTTTTGTATTGAGGCAAGCTAAATAATGTGCTGGTACTGGATCGGAGGTTATAGGAGGTGGGAGTAGCCGGGGAGAGCATTCTGCTAAGGTAGATAACAATTTAGATTAATTAGTGCCTGGTTTTTAATACACCTATTAAAAATAAGGGCATTTTAATTTATCAAAAATTGACATTTCACGCCTTTTCTTCAAAAACTTACCGTTTAATCCTGAATGCCGCTCCAGCGATTCCCACTGCAGTCGGAAGCCTCTTCCGACATCAGAAATTATGAATCTGCCTTCCTCCAATCATGGCCTGATGCAACGCCTTGATTGGAGGAAGCCAGATTCGTCATTTTGGACCCGTGAAGAGGATTGCGACAGGTGGAGGAAGAGCTGCAGCGGCTGACAGGATTAAAAATATTAAGTTTTTGAAGAAAAGGAGTGAAATGTCAATTTTGATGAATTAAAGTGACCTTGTTTTTAATAGGTTTATTAAAAACCGGGTATTACTTCATCAAAATTGACCTTCACTTTAAAGTAAACACCAGAATTTTTGTTGTTTAAAAAGCTAGATAATCCCTTTATTACCCATTCCCCAATTTTCCATAACCAACACAGTTATAATAATATACTTGTTACCTCTGTGATTACCTTGTATCTATGGCTCTGCAAACTTCCCCCTTATTTCAGTTCTTTTGACAGATTTGCATTTTTAGCCAATCAGTGCTTGCTCTTAGGAGCTTCACGTGCCTGAGCTCAATGTTATCTATATGAAACACATGAACTAACGCCCTCTAGTGGTGAAAAACTGTCAAAATGCATTCAGATTAGAGGTGGCCTTCAAAGTCTAAGAAATTAGCATATATACCTCTAAGATTTAGCTTTTAACTAAGAATACCAAGAGAACAAAGCAAAATTGGTAATAAAAGTAAATTGGAAAGTTGTTTAAAATTACATGCCCTATTTAAAATCATGAACATTTTTTTTACTTGGCTGTCCCTTTAAATATGTCAACGGTTACTGAGGACTATAAAAACACAGTACTAAAAATGCTACAAAAGTATACAAAATATAAAAATGTTAAATAAAAACCTCTGTATTCATTATAATGAAAGGACACACACACACAAAAAAAATTCACCCAGTCATTCAAGATAATAAGCAAATGCCTCTTTTAAAAACCAAGCCAGATCAGATAATTAGTGTCTAATGTTCACATCAAATGTAAACTATCTCCAGCTAACTAGGAGCAGTTAGGTTTTGTTTGTTTGTTTTTTGTTAAAAACAAATCTCCTACTTCATGCTCTGAGGCGGTCACAAAATGTTAAAAAAAAATAAAAAAAAAATATAATCACACCAGCAACGAGAAATACCTAGCTAATGTTGAAGTTTATAGGGAAACGCATTTACGTGTCAATAGTGAGGTTCTAAAGCCTGCAGCTCCTAGCACTGCTTTTACATATGCAAATATCACTCTGTAAATCAATAAGCCTCTGTGCAAATATGAAAACTAATAATTGTATCTTATTATGTAAGGCTACTATTAAATGATAGTATTACAGTGAAACCCTGTAAATGAAATATGACCACTGAAATTACACCCTTTTGATAAGCCAATATACATAATGCACAGAGGGAACACATTCCTGTTTTCCAGTCTGTAATACCTGCTGCACTTGAAGTTACTGACCTGCACAGGGTAAAACAGCACAGTGAACCTTGACTGGATTTAAACCTGTAAACCTCTGGACATAGTAAAACTGTTACTGTGACTGCAAGATCAACATAGATTGATAGTAGGTCCTTGAAATTCACATCTCTTCTATACTCTCTAGCCTACAAAGCAGTGCTAAATGATCAAGGAATCACTGTGTAGCATGTAGCCAGAGAGGTATACAGAAAAAGTAGGGGGGGGGATCCATGAAAGTACATTGCATTTTGTTTTTTGCTGTGCATAAACAAATATTTTAGGGGCATTTACACTTCTGGGTTTGATATCTTTTTAAACAGAAGGTTGGCGACTCGCTGTTAACCCTTTAGAACATTCTATTTTCCTAAACTAATAGGACTAGAATAATCTATTTTCCTGTGTTAATTTGACTTAAAAAGTGATCCCGTCTTCACATAATTCCTAACATAAGAAGAGCAGAAGAGCATCTGACTAAACAAATACACAGACATGAAAAAAGTATAATGTGCATAATACACTGATCCATCTAATTATTTTTGTTGGAAAACAGCACGTTAACATCAAAAATAATCAGCTATAATAAGGGACTAATTTAAGTCAAATGTTTAAATCACACACACACACACACATATACACAGTGGATATAAAAAGTCTACACACCGCTGTTAAAATGTCATGTTTCTGTGATGTTAAGAAAAAATAAAAAAAATAAACCTTTTTCCACCTTTAATGTGACCTATAAACTGTACAACTCAATTGCAAAACAAACTAAAATCTTTTAGGTGGAGGGAAGTAGAAATAAAAAACTAAAATAATATGGTTGCACACCCTTAAACTAATACTTGGTTGAAGCACCCTTTGATTTTATTACAGCACTCAGTCTTTTTGGGTATGAGTTTTTCAGCATGGCACATCTTAACTTGGCAAGATTTGCCCACTCTTCTTTGCAAAAACACTCCAAATCTGTCAGATTGTGAGGGCATGTCTTGTGCACAGCCCACTTAAGATCAACCCCACATATTTTCGATTGGATTCAGGTCTGGGCTCTGACTGGACCATTCCAAAACTTTAATCTTCTTCTGGTGAAGCCATTCCTTTGTTGATTTGGATGTATGCTTTGGGGTGTTGTCATGCTGAAAGATGAAGTTCCTCTTCATGTTCAGCTTTCTAGCAGAAGCCTGAAGGTTTTGTGCCAATATTGTCTGGTATTTGGAACTGTTCATAATTCCCTCTACCTTGACTAAGGCCCCAGTTCCAGCTTAAGAAAAACAGACCCAAAGCATGATGCTGCCACCAAAATGCTTCACTGTGGGTATGGTGTTCTTTTGGTTATATGCAGTGTTGTTTTTGCGCTGAACATATCTTTTAGGAATATGGCCAAAAAGTTTAATCTTTGTTTCATCAAACCAGAACATCTTTTGCAACATTCTTTTGGGAGACTTCAGATGTGTTTTTGCAAAATTTAGCTGGGCTTGGGTGTTTTTTTTTCGTAAGCAAAGGCTTCCGTCTTGCCACTCTACCCCATAGCCCAGACATATGAATAATACGGCGATTGTTGTCACATGCACCACACAGCCAGTACTTGGCAGATATTCCTGCAGCTCCTTTAATGGTGCTGTAGACCTCTTGGCAGCCTCCCAGACCAGTTTTCTTCTCGTCTTTTCATCAATTTTGGAGGGACATCCAGTTCTTGGTAATGTCACTGTTGTACCATATTTTATCCACTTGATGATGACTGTCTTCACTGTGCTCCATGGTATATCTAATGCCTTGGAAATTCTTTTGTACCGTTCTCCTGACTGATACCTTTTAACAATGAGATCCCTCTGATGCTTTGGAAGCTCTCGGCAAACCATGGCTGTAGGTTGCGACTAAGAAAATGTCAGGAAAGACCTACTAGAACAGCTGAACTTTATTTGGGGTTAATCAGAGGCATTTTAAATGATGGCAGGTGTGTACTGACTCCTATTTAACATGATTTTGAATGTGATTGCTCAATTCTAAACACAGCTACATCCCCAGTTATAAGAGGGTGTGCACACTTATGCAACCATATTATTTTAGCTTTTTTATTTTTACTTCCCTCCACCTAAAAGTTTGTTTGTTTTTCAATCAAGTTGTACAGTTTATAGGTCACATTAAAGGTGGAAAAAGTTCTTAACCCTTTGAGTGCTAAGCACTTTCCCACCTGGGTGCTAAGGTTTTTTTAAAGGGTTTTTTATTTTATATTTTTAAAACTATTTTTTTTTCCTTTTTTTTTTTTTTATTTCAGATCCCCAAGATCTTACACTGTTGGAAAGGTTAGGCGATTACCTTTCCAACGGTGGGTCTTGGGGGTCTGTAGCTGCTTAGATGCCTGAGATACAGGCTTCTAAGCAGCATGCCCCTTGCTCCTATATTTAACATTGTTAATGTTAAATAAAGTTGCGTGGTGACGTCATCACGTTATTGCGCGTGACGTCACCACGCAAAACGTTAAGCACCTGTCATTATGCAGCACCGATCGCCGGGGTGGGAGCAGATGGGAGCCCCCAGATCTCCCTCAAGTTGGGAGAGTGCTAGTGACGGCTCTGAGCCGTCATTAGCACCAGAGTGGGAAACTCTGTGACGGCTCAGAGCCGTCATTAGCACTCAAGGGGTTAAATTATTTATCTTTGTCTCAATTTTTTACATCACAGAAACCTGACATTTTAACAGGGGTGTGTAGACTTTTTATATCCACTGTATATATATATATTTATTTATTATTATTATTATTATTATTATTATTATTATTTTTTTTTTTTATTTTTTTTTTTCCCCAAAACTTAGTCCATTAATAACTCATTTTATATATAATCATAGTAAATTTACACTAGCAAATCACAATTACTTTCTTTTAATGAACATATAAATTAAAAGTATGGCATCCTGACATAACATACAAAAAGAAGGGATTGTCCAAGATTTCAGCACATTTCTCAAATAACTAAATGTTGGCCTGGTTTCTCAACTCTAGAAGCAAAGGTTGAGGGAAATAGATGGCTGTTCAGAAACCTAACAAAGCCAAATGGAAATAGCAAAATGAAACTTCTGCTTCGTGATTATAACCCACTTTAATTAAAATGTATCAGAAACAAAAATGAATGTAGTGGGGGGGAATAAATGCATATATCATATACTATATATACAGGGGTCAAAATATTTACTAGGTTTACTAGTTTGGGGAGAAAAGTTACTAGTCCACCCAATGCTTAAACCATACACACACAATATTAGCCCATCAATAAGGCTCATTAACCCACAACAAAATGGCCTTTCCGTCATACCAATATCTGTCAGCTGTTGTGAGTGTTGGAATGTTTATGTTCTTTTTCAAACTATATTTGCTGCATATTTATCTGACTGATTAACATAGGCAAAATTAATGTTCCCAACTTCCAGCATTGGAACACCATATTTCAGTCTAACAGTCAAACAGTTTGCAAATGAACTAGCTTACGGAAAGAAAGAAAAAGGAACATAGGAGCAGCAGAAATACAAATATGTAATTACAATGAAGTACTCAAGGATATATAGCATTTGTACAACACATTAAGATGAAATAGAAGACTGCTAAAGCAGATGGCACAGAGTTGGGCCAATTTTGCTAGAAAAACTTCCCACTGTTGATGTAAATTCCTTTCAAAGACTTGACAAGTCCAGGAAATCACATCTTAAAATTGATATTTCTGTCTCTGCTGATTCATGTACACTCAGACTTCTCCGTTCTAGAGTTTTTGTTGTTTTTTTTGTTCCCCATTTGCCCCGAATTGGTTGATTATTTCATGTGAATTCTTACATATTATTTGTATATTTAAAACAGTATGTAGTACATTATATAGGGGAAAACAAAATGACAGTATGTAAATGAAATACAATGCAATGTTAAACACAAGCTTGTAAGAATTGTTTGACTAAGGCCCTTAAAGTTACATTCTAAATAAATGTTCATTGCAGACCGATTCCAGAAGCTCCTATGCATTGATGCGCCTTGGCAAGACAAAGCCATTGAGCTTATTAAGAGCCGCAAGTTACCAGACGTGCCCTTCTAAGAACAGCTTGGTTGCCATGTTAGCTCAACAATACAGTTTTCTACAAGCAGTAACGAAGAAAGGCTCTAAGAAATTAGATCATTTAATTCAACTAAAATGTCCTTTTACTCATGATAAAACATTCTGCACCGCAAAGATTACTAATATATTTTTTTAAAAACTTGGCCTGCAGATAACATCAGTCCTCCCCTGACATACACATATCTAGATTCTAAACCACATCAATTTATGCTCTTTGTTGGGGGGGGGGGGGGGGGCAAAGGATCAATCACATTGTCATTAAAGGGGCAGCAAAGTCAAAACGAAACTTACATTTTCATCATTATGAGAAAGCTTGCGATTTTAAACAACTTTACAGTTTACTCCTATTATGAGATTTTAATTATAGTCACACATTGTTCATGCAAGCATTGCTAATTGGACCAAACATCCAAAAAAAAACAACAACCTTTGACCTAGTCTGGAAACTGGTATTGGCTGTTAAATAACAGCATCTATGGGCCCATTACTGATATGTTCAGCCACTTGTTAAGTTTGGTGTTTTTTTCTCGTCTGTCAAGCACATGTGTATGCCCAAAAAGAAGTTAGCAATATATAGCATGTACATCAAGTGTAGTTTTAAATTCCAACTATTTACAAATGATGCTGATTTCTGAGTTGGTGATGGTTTGGAGAAGTGCAAAAAATGTGTATGTTTTGTCATACTGGGACAAAATGTTGCATTAAATTGCCATATAATTCCTCCATTTTGTTTGATCGTGTTAATAATTCATCACATGGACTTAACAAGTAGATATTTTGTACTTCAGCACTTTGATCATTCCACATTCTCATAGGATACACGAATGACATTGATTTTACTTCAAACTCCAAGATGACAATGGTTATACCTCAAGGCACAGTTTTTAATGACTTTCAATGAGCCCCGACTGGTTCTTTGATCTTTACAAATAATGATCAATACACCCTCCCTACAAGCATACAGTCTCCCTTTTACCAGAGATTACTATATTTCTAAATACTATTTAGCTACAAAAAGTCTGTAGATACTTTAATTTTAAGATGTTATGCCAACACAGAAACAATGGAAGGAATGTGGCGCATTTATTTTGTAAAATGGACACTGAACAACTTTCTGATGTCTTGCTATAGAATAGACTATCAGCCAAGTCTGGCTGCTTTCTGCAGCTGTTTTTCAATAGTCAAACTACACCCACAACTTGCCTTATTTGAAAGAGGAAATCCAGGCTTAAAGGGACAGTTAACACCCAATGTAACTTAAAGCCATACCTTAGATCAGGAATAGAAGATGCAGCTACACCGCATCGCATGTCGATGAGCTCTAAGGGTATTGGAGTAATCAACGAAAATACATCGGTTTATTCCATGAAGATATGGCTGCTAAACTCCTCCCCCTCCTCCTTTGTCCCCTTCTCTAATGTCTTAACATGCTCGTTCATTTTTTAAAGGGTGATGGTTCTGTTTTGATAATGAGCATTATCTTTTGCGCGCTCGCAAACCGACCGAGGATTTCATTGCAATTGGAGGATTCAATTAAAAAGAAGGTTCATACGTAATAGTGGGGGGAGTTTGGCGGTTATATTTTCAAGGAATAAAGCTATGTATTTTCGGTGATTACTCCAATACCGTTAGCGCTCATCAACATTGATGCGGTGTAGCTGCATCTTCTATTCGGATCTAAAAGGTATGGCCTTAAAAGGGACAGTATACACTCATTTTCATATAACTGCATGTAATAGACACTACTATAAAGAATAAAATGCACCGATACGGATCTAAAAATCCAGTATAAAACTGTTTAAAAACTTACTTAGAAGCTTTCAGTTTAGCTCTGCTGAAAAGGTAGCTGGAAAGCCCACTGCAAGTGGGAAATAAGACACTCCTCCCATCCCCCTTCCTTTGCATATGAAAAGACCCTTTATACAAGCAGGAGCAAGCTGGAGAAGGTAGCTGACGGTATTCACATAAAACTTTGGGGCTTGGTTAGGAGTCTGAAAATCAGAGCAATGTTATTTAAAAATAATCAAAACTATAAAAAAATTAAAAAACAACTTTATGGGCTATATAAATAGATCATCTACAAAACATTTATGCAAAGAAAAAATGAGTGTATAATGTCCCTTTAAGTTACATTGGGCGTTGACTGACCCTTTAAATATGCAGCTCACAAGGCTAGCCACATTCATTATGTTATCATAAAGTACATTGTTTTGCAGTAGTTATTTGATGAAGTATGTTAAGAAAAGCTGTGTAGCAGGGTTAGAGGTCTGGAAATGCACACACAGAAGTCTGCAGTGTACAGTCAAAGTGCAAAGAATAATACAAATAAAAAGATTTTTTTTTAGATGCAACTATGGGCAAAGTAAAAATGTCCCTTTTTAGTGACTAAATGTATTTTTGCAACTCATAAGTTGTATTTATTTTGCACTTTTAAAAAGGTGCTGGAATGTATTTATTGGTAATAAACACAACACTTACATTACACAAGTATTCACACCCCTTAAGTAAATGATGTAAATATTTGGTAGAACCTATCCTCCTTTAGCAGCAATTATATAGATATATAGATAGCCTTATGTTGATTTATGAAAAAAATCATCAATATAGTGGTCTAGAGATGTCAAATAAATAGATTTGTACGTTTCAATAATCCATAGGTCATATTATCCTTACAGAGTGCAGCTTATTATTATTATACAAAGTCCACAGCAGTCTTATGCTGTGCTATATCTCACAATAATGTAAACTGCAGTGCTAGCTGTGAACTAGGGCAGATCTTTATAAATCGCAGAACATAAAGAACCAGCATGGTTAACTCTAACCCTAACATTTAGCTTAGTTTTATAGATCTATAAGTACAGAACTCTATGACTACATGGCTGCCTTCTAAGATAAACATTTTGTAATCCCATAACAAGGCTGATTCTTAAGTTTTAGCAGCCAGCACAAAATACCATCTAGGCCTGATGCAGTGATCAGTACCCTAGAAAATGCGTCCACTTACTGCGCTTATGAGGTAGCTGGAAATAAATGCCCTGTCAGCAGCACAGCTGTTAAACTAATTTACCTTGTAAAATCACCAAGAATGTTTGTTCTTTGAAAATGATGGGGGTCTGCAAAGATGCATACAGGGCTTCTTAGCAGCTGTGTTAAAATCCATAGTACATTACTGAGAAAATATTGATAAGATACAAAAATCACACCGTCAGAATAAACCAATAACCAGAAATACCATAATAGGACAAAATAGGAAAATGTTCTAATACATTAAAGAAAGTTAGAGAGACAGGAAACACTATGAAAATGCAGTATACAAATTATATATATATATATATATATATATATATATATATATATGATTTATTTATTTTTTTAAAATGCTTTAACTTTTATATGAGTTGTTGTTTTTAAATATCCAAAGACAATAGAATTTGGACACAAACAAGCAATACAGAGATGTGAGTAACATTACCACAAGTCTTGTACGTATTGCCTCAGCAATTGAAAGGAGAAGGCCGGAGTGTGAGGAGAGGACTATAATCATTAGCGTGTCTGGCTCATTATTGACTTGTTGAAAGAACTCAGCCAGATCCCAGCCAAAGCTCTGTTTTAAAATCTTTTGGCCAACCAGCCTTGTTTCCCCTCCAAAGGCTCTCACTGATGTTAAAAGGCTGATGTGTATTTTAGTAGGAACCAAAAATCCCAGATGTTAATTTCTAAAGATAATTGTCCACAGACGTGCAAAAAAAAAACAACAATATTTCAATGTTCTTTTAAAACATTTTTAATTAGGCTTGATACTGAACTTAATTTTTCTTTAATCCCATTTTCTCTACTTAATGGGACACTATAGGATAATTAGATACAGTAGAACAAAATAATTGACAAATAAACAAGAAAAGGACAATGTGGAAGCACTTAATTTTTTTTTTCTGGAGATTTCAAAGGTAATCTAATTTTCCTTTCCCTGTATCATGTGAAAGCCATCAGCTAATTACATATATATATATTTTAGGGTTGCACCAATACCATTTTTTTTAAGACCGAGTACAAGTACCGATACCAATAACTGATACTGTTTTTTGTCATATGACAGTTTACCAAGCACAATACAGACTAATGATTTAAGATTGCTTCTTTATAAATTATGAACTGTAACTCAAAAGACATTTTGAAATAATAAAACAGTTTTATGTGCTTGTCACAAAGTTCACAGAACATGTTTATAAATAAAAATATTACAATCAAATACATTAATAATAACAACAACAATAAATAACAGCTGCAGCGGTTGGGGCTTGAAAGCTACAATTTAAAGGGGTGAGAACTGGATGCAATTGGGTTGTAGGGTGCCTATATAACATCAATCTGACATTTATATTTAATACAAAGTAATATAATTTAGTTCTGAAAAAAACATTGGGGAAGGAGTGTCCCAATAATTCCCTTTGAGAAAAATAGGGCATTTGCATTCTACTGACTCAAAAGAAAATAGAACTGGTCTTCATATTTTTCAAGGGCTGATTTTTATTCCCAGCCCTGGCTTAGGATGTTCCTCAGAGTACAGTATGTTTTGAGCACAATTGTTCAAGATGAGAACTAGCAGTATAACAGGCAATCTAGCAATTAGAATAATTTTTCAAAAGTTAGTGGTAATTTCTTATTAAAGAACATAAGCATCTCTGCATGTTCAGTCATGTTTCTGCTATCAGTAAGGACATTTGACACCAAGCTGAACAGTCTTTCACTTTTCACACTACTGCATGGGGCAGAAAGATATTTTTGGGCCATTTTAGCCAGAGCTGGAAATCTCAGTTTATTAACTGCCCAGTACTTCAGGCGTTTGTCTGAATGAGGTACAATGACCCCTCCGAGATTGGTTTCCAGCTGTATAGTAGAAGCTTTTGAAGCACTGCTCTCAAACGTACAATAATACAAATAACAGCAATTTGTATTGGCAGAACAGAAGTGAACAATTTTTAGTTAAGTCTTCACTTCAGCTTAAAATGAAATGGGAACATGCAGTTTGAAAAACGCCACAATATGGCGTATGGGTAGGAAGTGGAGGTATCGGTTTAAGTATCGGTGCATTTGAATAAGTACAAGTACTCATGCAAATACTTGGTATCGGCACCGCTTTATCTGAATAATGATTATTGAATTTTTAATTTAGTGACCCTTTAAATTATTATAATATAATCATTACCCAGGTTATCTACCTCTGTACAAGATGCTCACTTACTGAACTAATCTCTTCAATTGTTGTCAGAAGTATATAAAGTATGTTTCTTCAATTTCTTTAAAGCTTTGGTGTCACAAATTACCCTCTAAATATACAGCACACAGGAAAGTGCAACATTTCTTCCCTACAACACTATACAAATATTTTATTATAAGCTTTTTGTTATTACCAAAACCCTAGTGTAACAAACATTATAGTATCCCTTGTTTTTAAGAGATAGGAAAGTCAAAATTAAGCTTGCATGATTCAGATAGAGCATGGCATTTTAAGAGAAGTTTAAAATAAATTCTATTTTCAAATGTGCTTTGTTCTCTTGATATCCATTGTTGAAAAAGAATATGTACATATCATACACTAGTGGGAGCTAGCTGTTGATTTGTGCCTGAACACATTAGTATCTTGTGATTGGCTAACTAGATGTTTTCAGCAAGCTGCCAGTAGTTCAATGATGTTCCTTTAGCAAAGAATAACAAGAGAATAAAGCTAATTTGCTAAAAGAAGTAATTTGAAAAATTGTTTAAGAAGTTCTATCCAAATCATGAAATATTTTGTTTTTTTTTGTCCCTTTAAGGTTTATAAATATATACGCCTCTGCACAAACTGTCAGAATTATATACAATATTCTAGATGAGGAGTGGCTAATGAATTATTCTGCAGATATATAAATACAGATATCACTGTCTGGCTCCTAAATATGAAAGAGGTTACAGATGTTGTATTTAAATAGCAGACTGTATGTTATACTTATATGCAACATAAATTAACTTTTATTGCAAAACAAATCCACATTGTAAAGATAATTAATCTTATCCGCTTCAAGACAGCCAACCTTATAATCCATTCCCCTCATATGCAAATTCAAGTTTACTTCACAAGAATACATGTTAAAGGGACATAAAACAAGTTGGGATAGAGACAAAATAATATAATATGTACTTTAATTACTTTACCTGCAAATTTATACTGCAGTACCTCGCCATTGACCCTTTTTTTTTAGTTTCTGAATTGTAAAGCTCCAACTCCCCCCACACATTTCTTTCTATGGCTATATCTATTATTCTTTTGGTAGAATGCAAAAATGCATTGGGATTATCTGCTGGAGCATGCCTAGAAGCTGTGAACTCAGTTGAAATACAATGTCTGTGTCTAAACACTGATAAGAGGGGTGTAGTTGGCTTCCTCAGACAGCATAGCTATGTAATTCATTTTGCTTATTTTTGAAAATTAATTTAAAATATTTGCAAGCAATTTTTAAACAATTTTTGTATGCAAACTATTTTTTATTAATTAGCCCTTTTAGGATATGCAGAGATATCAACCTGTTTTATGTCCCTTTAACCCTTTAGTGACCAGAGCACTTTTCCATTTTCTGACCGTTTGGGACCAAGGCTATTTTTACATTTCTGCTGTGTTTAGCTGTAATTTTCCTCTTACTCATTTACTGTACCCACACATATTATATACAGTTTTTCTCGCCATTAAATTGACTTTAAAAGATACCATTATTTTCATCATATCTTATAATTTACTATGTTTTTTATAAAAATATGAGGTGAAAAAACACACTTTTTGTCCCCCAAAATCTGTTACACATCTACAACCACCAACCCATGCTAAATAGTTTCTAAATTTTGTCCTGAGTTTAGAAATACCCAATGTTTACATGTTTTTTGCAAGTTATAGGGCAATAAATACAAGTAGCACTTTGCTATTTCCAAATCACTTTTTTTCAAAATTAGCGCTAGTTACATTGGAACACTGATATCTTTCAGGAATCCCTGAATATCCCTTGACCACACGTGTATTATGCCCAGCAGTGAAAGGGTTAATTAGGGAGCATGTAGGGAGCTTCTAGGGTTAATTTTAGCTTTAGTGTAGAGATCAGCCTCCCACCTGACACATCACACCCCCTGATCCCTCCCAAACAGCTCTCTTCCCTCCCCCACCCCACAATTGTCCCCGCCATCTTAAGTACTGGCAGAAAGTCTGCCAGTACTAAAATAAAAGGTTTTTTTTTTTATTATTATTATTATTATTATTCTGTGTAGGATCCCCCTTTAGCCCAACTTCCCTGATCCCCCAAACAGCTCTCTAAACCTCCCTCTTTACCTTATTGGGAGCCATCTTGGGTACCCGGTTTACAATAAAATTGAGGGGTTTTTTTTATATTTTTTTACTTTTTTTCTCTAGTGTAGCTCCCCCCCCAAAGACCAACCCCCCAACCCCCTCCCAGATCCCTTAGATCTTTTAGATTCCCAATTCCCACCCCCTTTCTCCCACTTAATATAACAACATTTTCCATAGTGTAGTGGTTCCCATCCGCTCCCGCCTTGTGCACGCGCCCGTCTGCCACCCTCGGTGCGCGCCCCCGGCGACCCCACCCACTTCTTCATGCTAGATCCCATTGATGGCCCCCCACCCACCAACAATCACGGTCATCGATGTCCGATGCAGAGAGGGCCACAGAGTGGCTCTCTCTGCATCAGATGGCTAAGTATTGTTATTGCAGGAAGCATCGATATCGAGGCATCACTGCAATAACAGGAAAGCAGCTGGAAGAGATCAGGATCACTTCCACCGCTTTCAAAGACCGACGACATATGGGGTACGTCAGCGGTCGTTAACTGTATTTTTTTGGAGGACGTACCCCATACGTCGTCGGTCGTTAAGGGGTTAAAAAGGGACATGAAACCCACATATTTTCTTTCATGATTCAGATGGAAAATACAATTTTAAACAACATTCCTATTTACTTGTATAATCTAATTTGCTTTATTCTTTAGATATCATTTGTTGAATAAAAATGCACATGGGTGAGCCAATCACACGAGGCATCTATGTGCAGTGACCAATCAGCAGTTACTGAGCATATCTAGATATGTTTTTTTTCAGCAAAAGATATCAAAAGAATGAAGCAAATTAGATAATAGAAGTAAATTAGAAAGTTGTTTAAAATGGCAGGCTCTTTCTAAAATATGAAAGAAAAAAAGCTGGGCTTAATGTACCTTTAAAACAATCTAAACTGTCACTGTGATGAGATGATGCTCTGTGCATAAGAATTCAAGCAGTGTGTTATTTCTGCTGCCATGCGCGTGATTTGTTTGTAGTTGACAATTCACATTTACTCAACAAAATACATGTTGGAACTATCAGAGCAGAAACAGTGATGAGCTGCACAGCATAGCGCATCAGTTCTCAAGCAGCATATAATTTCCCATTCATGAGTTCTATAACTGTATTGCACGTTACTCTGGGGGGGGGATAACTCACAACTATACTTTATAATATATCCTACAGCTCAGGGTATCTCACTGATGTGGTCAGATCTACTGTGGCTTGCTGTGTTTAGAGAACAGTGACAGAGATTTTGCTGCCAGTTTCACTCACAAATGTCTTCCTAATTAGCCCTCCGTGATAGGACTCGCATGGAGGGCTTGGAAATGTGTTCAATTTCAGAATCATATTGTGAAAATAATTGTATGTTATTCATGCTCTCTAATACCTTAATGATTTTTTTGTGCGTGTATTTTCCCTTTAACTAAGTGGGTTTTATGTCCCTTATACGGTAGAAGAAAAAAGAGGGCGCCACAATAGTGCACAATCAGTAATACTAGATCAGGCACGCACATACAAGTTATACTTACAAAGTATAGAGCACTTGAAAAGTGCCACAAACGCCTGCTGGACCTTTATTAGCTGTCCAGATAGCTATCCTCTAGAAATGCTGGTATGAGGAAAGACCCAAAGAATAAATGATTATATACAGTCCGTGTTCAGCCGCCTTAAATCAGTATCCCAGAGCTGTAATGGAGATACTGCAATAGCACAGACAGTATGGATATACTGAAGATGCTGAGACTGTAATATGGATCCCTGTAATATCATAAAGATTCAGTTGTGATGCCAAATATCATAACAATAAGGCTTTAATAAAATGTGATCGTATCACACAACGCATTTACCGGTCGTACTGACCGCTTCATCAGTGCTCTATACTTTGTAAGTATAACTTGTATGTGCGTGCCTGATGATCTAGTACTACTGATTGTGCACTATTGTGGTGCCCTCTTCTTTTTTCTTCTACCGTCTACAGATTCATAAACTTGCTTGCCATCACGTTTTTGGAAGAAGGTTGCAGCCTCAGGTCATTTAACAACCCTTGTTGATTGAATCAGGATTTCACAAGGAATTACATCGGTTTATTCACCTCCTTGGGACTATTCGAGGACTTTATCACTATATAACATAGTGATCACATTTGTTTTGATTTAATATTGACTATTTGATATTAATTTGTGTTACGCAAGTTTTCACAAGTTTTTTTTTTTATATGTATATTTTATCACTACAGTAGGAATTTATCATTAGGTTAATTTAGGTGTGTGCACTCACTTTTATTGTTCTATGCAAGAGATACAGGAAATACTGTTATCTAACAATAGAGATAGATTATATATATATATATATATATATATATATATATATATATATATATATATATATATATATATATATATATATATATATCTCTATCTTCAGGAATCGTTATTTTCCTCAAAGTAAAAAACTGAACTTTTTACTTTTTGCAAAAAAAGAGAAACCAACAGGGATCATCAAGGAATCCTCTATACTGTTCATGGACAACAACCATCACAGCCTGTTTGGGAAGGAAAATACCCCAAAATCTTGCATAAACCTTTATCTTTACACCATCTGGAGACAAAAATCTTCAAGGAATCCTCTGCACTGTTTGTGCATAATCAAGGCGACAACCATCACAGCCTGTTTGGGAAGTTAAATACCCCAAAGTTCTGCACAAAGTTTTTACCTAACAACACCAAGAGACTTTTAATTCACCAGCACAAACACTGGTTTGTTTTTGTGCTAAAATAAAGGAGATTTTATTTGCACTAATCACTGGCATTTGCTTCATTTATTTATTTCGTTAAAAAGGCATCTACCACACCCCTGAGAGGGGAAGTCTGTCACTCAACCCCTTTCTAACAAGGAGATTTTATTTCTTGAAAAGAAATACCTTAATTGGCACCACACAGAAGCCAATCACCTTTGATTTCTAAATACTACCATACTCTACAGAGGAGAAGCAAAGACACTACACAGACTTCTCAGACTAAAAAGACAAAAAGGTGAGCCATAAAAACGTTTTTTTATACCCTGCTGTAAATCAGTACATTTGTGTTACACCTAAAAACTGTGCTCCCCTTTATGTTACTCCCTTTCTACAAGCGCTATAGTCTGGTACCCCCTAGATACATACATATATATATATATATATATATATATATATATATATATATATATATATATATATATATATATATATATATATTTCTAGAAGTAGGCGCATCTAACTTTTATTAATCACTTTATGTCCCTTAGGGCTATAGCACTTGAAGACACATTTTGGATAGATAGAAGAAAGTTCCAGGGTGGATAAAAATCAATGATTTAAAAAAAAAAATTTTTTTTAAAAATCTGATTTTTTTTATTATTTAAATCTGATTTTTTTTTTTATTTAAATCGGATTTGGGACAAGCACTGTCTCCAGCTCATTTTTTGGCAAATATTGTCAATATCCAGTATCAGGGTCAAAACTTAAGTGCTGTGGAAGAGGAGTTAGCTATGACATGGGTATCCAGCAATCATCCATCTGTAATTCCAACTATAATAAACTTCAAAGCTAAGGGGGAACCATTCAAGAAATATATGTTTGCTGAAGATATTTTAAAGAAAGTCACACCAGTGAACTGGTGGAAGTCACGTAAGCACTTGGATTTAGAGACTGTTCAAGTAATGATTTCACTTTTAACAGCAGTAGCTTCTTCTGCAGGCGTTGAAAGAATATTCTCTTCCTTTGGACTCATTCATTCTAAATTGAGAAATTGTTTGGGACCCGATAAAGCAGGAAAGCTTTTTTTTTCTTTTCCAGATTATGAACAAAGAAGAAGCTGAAGATGACAAGTGAGCTACAGAGGACAGTATTTAAGTTTTTCCTGTGTAGGCTGGGCTGACAGTCTAAGTTTCTTAAAATATATATATTTTGTTTAGCCAAATTAGTTAACAAACATGGATGCTGTAATGTTATTGTTTCAGTTGAATAAATCTATTTAAATTGTTATTATTAAAGGTAATGATTATTTTTCTCCTTCCTAAATATAACAGAAAAGTTGTCCAAATATGAATTATATTGATTAACCTATTAAACTGGGGATAAAAAAAATAATATGAAAAGTTGTTATTCTAAAAATCTTCATCAACTTGCATATTAAAGTTATACCAGCAAGAATTAGTCTTTATGTAGAAAACTATGATTTAAATCAAGCCTTACTGACTAGTGATTTAAATTGTGATTTAAATCGTGAATTAAAACAGTTTGATTTAAATAAAATCCACCCTGGAAGAAACACAAGAATCCTTTCATGACATGGTGGGATCAATCTCTACACAAGCTAATATACACGGGTCACAAATAGATTCACTTTAAGAGAAGATAGAAGACCTAGAGGAAGCAACCTCCACATCAGAGGTATCCCTGAACATGTTAAAAATGCTGAGCTATTGCCCTATTCTCCAAGGTTTGTTCCTACATGTCAAAGAAGCCCCACAACCACCTCCAATCGAAATTGAAAGAGCACACAGGGTTTTGAGACCTTCTCCCCCTAACGCTCCCCCCAGGGATGTCATTATAAAGTTCCTCAGATAGTTAAGAAATCTGGCAAAAAGCAAGGATTTATCACACAATTTCTTATCTGGATCATTCAGTAAAAATCTATCCTGACCTCTGCCCTAGCACCATCCAGAAGAGGAGAGAATCACACTTCATCACCACCATCCTACAAGAAAAACACAAAGTACCGCTGGGGGTTCCCTTTCAGTTTGATTATCCCTTATGATGGACATACCCTTATCTATAAAGGCCCACAAGATCTAGATAACATTTCTAAAGGGCTGGGTATCCAGCTGAAACTCCCGGGCCCTCCTTCAACTGACGCCCCTTCTTTCAACTTCAGAAGCAACAACACCCCTTTACAAGACGGCCCTGGCAGGTAGTCCAATTCAAGAAAAGGAAAGATGGATCCAACCTATCCTCACTCCCTAGTGAGGAAAACACCCGATTTGGATGTCATCACTTGACTCCATACTGGAGAGACAGAACTCTATGTATGTATTACTATACAAACTCATAACTCTCACTCCATCAAATGTTATGTATGACTGACTTAAATTCAACAAAATGACCCATATTAATCTGATGCATTATAATGTCCTTGAATAAGACAAGCATCACCGTATATTTCACATAATGCAAAAAAAAAAATCACTCTGCCATCGCCTGCCTGTTCCACAATTTGCCACCGAGTTTAACCCTTAAGCAGATGGGTATGTAACACAA